>NC_077231.1:118464201-118765201 GCF_027887165.1 Monodelphis domestica
GAGGAAGACAAAAAGTGTATCAGAAATTCTAGATTCACTTTTTAAAAAATCCCAAAAGTTTAAGGCAATACAAGAAATCAAAGCTTCACAAAGAACAAAGTAGGCAATTGAACATCAATTGAAAAATGAAGTTTTAGAAATTATCCACCCCTGGACGTAGCTGACTAGTCAAGAAATAGGAATCATCTCTACCATATCTAAACTCTGCTTGAAATGGGGATAGAGAACTCATTACTTCCTCAGGCACTACATTCTACTTTTGGATCACTCTAACTATTAAATGTGTTTCCTAATGTTGATTCAAAATTCGTAACTTCTAACTAGGTAGATTTAAGATTATAAAATAAATATATAAGCAATGTCCTTTAGACATAGTGACTGATGAATCTGTGTAAATGAGATGAAAGTAGAAAATCCCAAGCTAAGGGCAGACAAAGAGAAGTTCTAAAAGAGACATAACTAAATTTATAATTTTGTTTTTAGGAACAATCAGTCCAGTCAAGGATAGTCCACTTCTAGACACGGAAGGATGATCAAGGACTTGCTCTATCTTTTGTCGTATGAGAAAGTAGTAGAAATTAAGATCATGTAATCCTTTTGAGATCCACAATTCATCATATGTTCAGTATTGAAAATGTCACAGATTTAAGGGAAATAATAAATCGGAATACAGTCATAGAAAGAAACATAAATTACTAAAGAGAAACTTAAATTCAATAAGGAAAGATGGAAACAACAATATGCAAAATAATGTTTACACATTCTGTCCAGGCATCCAAAAGGACTATATGCACCTGGAGTAACTTGAATTTGATATTTGATCACTTGTATTTTACACAAATGATAAAAAGGGTGAAGATTATACTTTGCAAAATGATTCATGCCTAATAGGCATTCATAAGTCTGCCTTTCCTCATTCTGATAAGGTTCATCTCCCTTTTTCTTGAAGGATGTCTGGGCCCTACATGCAAAAAGGAATCTACTCTGGAATGTAGGAACATAGATGTAGAGATAGAAGGAACTAGGGCAATCATCTAGCCTAATCTCTTCATTTTACAACTGAGGAAACCAAGGTCCAGGAACATTAGGTGTCTCCCTTCTGGTTACAGAGATTGTGTGCATCAGGGGAGGAATTTGACCCCAGGTCTGATTCTATCTCTACTAGACAACAATGAAGAAACAGTAGACCACAAAGAGATCCCAACCTAAACATGCATGTAGAGAGAAGTGTATCCATGAAGCCTCTACACAAAAGCTTGACCTAGTCCATGAACTGGTTTTCAAAAATATTTTGATAACACTATTTCTATATAATTGCTTTCCTCTCTAATCTTATATATTTTATCTTGTCCAAAGCTCCCAGGGAATCTTGTATTCTGAGAAGCTAGTGTCAGATGAGGACAATGAGATGAAAACAAAGCCAAAAGGCAATCTCTTTGCTTGCTAGTCTTAGACTGGTACATCAGGGAGCCACATGCACCAAAGGAGCCATCTGGATTTATCCCTTCAATGACATTTAAATCATGTAAGTGTATAGGTCTGAAAGGAAAGTGGCACCCTCTGGAAAGCAGAGAAAAGTTGTCTGTCATTCAATGGGCTCACGTACGATGACCTCAGGTCATGGTTGGTTGGTTGGTTTTTAGTCAGGTTAAATAAAATCTGTATTGTATTCAATGTCTTGTTAGCTATAACGTTTGTAGGGAAGCTGAGGCTCCTGGTTGGCAAAATAGACCAAATATCAGATACTAATGCTCCAAAAATTGCCTTATAAAGAGTCAAGAGTCTGCAATTTATTTTTTAAGACATAAACCAGATGTTGACATCTCTAGGGTTTCCCTCAATGGGCACACAAACCAGAGCCACATTATGAGAAGCACTCAGACTTAGAGCTGAGTCTGTCATGTCCAGGGACTAGGGCCCAATTAGTACACAAGTTCCATATAAAAAGTACTCAACAGATTTTTTTTTTAAACCCTTATCTTCTGTCTTGGAGTCAATACTGTGTATTGGCTCCAAGGCAGAAGAGTGGTAAGGGCTAGGCAATGGGGGTCAAGTGACTTGCCCAGGGTCACACAGCTGGGAAGTGACTGAGGCCAGATTCAGATTTTTTTTTTAAATCAAGATTATCTAGTGCTTTTAAAATGTGAATTAATCAGTAATAACAAAAGATTCATACATACATATATACATATACATATATATATATTAGCCATATATTTATTGTGAAAAAATGCAACCCCTTTGTAACTAATGGAAATTGGGTCTGGGAGAATATATAATTGGGCCACCAGAAACTTTGGGATTAATGCAAAGAATTAGTTCTGACGAGGGAAGATGTAGAAATATTATTGCAAGTTAATTAGATTGAACAAAGCAGACAACTAAGAACAAAGCTCGATACTTATAAATGTCTTTCATCTGTGGTTATATGATGTTACAGCCAGCACTTAATAAAGTCTCTCACCACTCAAAGAGCTGGAAAAGACTATCATCAGTACTTTTATAGATGACGAGTTGACGCACAATCGTTTCATACAACATGCCCAAGGTCATCTGTCGAGTCAGAAGCTGAGTCAGGAATGAGATTTAAGAGGTGGGTCTTCTGCCTCCAGGCCCCTCTCTAATCAAGAAAGGGCACTTGATAGATTTCGACCTGAGAATGTAACAGAAAGAATACTTGTGGCCTTTAGTTTGTAGAGAGGGTATCTGAGATCACACTACATACTTGCAGCCTGTGGCCCAGAACCACAGCTCTGGGTTTGCATGAATTTGTTGTTCAATCTTGGAGGTGTCTCAGAATTTCTTCTTGCCTTTGGAATGGTACCAAGGTTCCTCCCGAGAACACAAATTTAGCTTTTCTTTTCCTTTCCCCCCCTCCTGATCCAGTGTTTCTAATGGGAACATAAGAATTTGTCTTTTCTTCAGAATTTGCAATTTGTCTGATCTTCATGAAAAAAAGGATAGAATTCTCAACTTCCATTATAAAGGAAATTGTTATGTTTGTGACCTGATCTGTTATGTTTATGATGCCTTTCTGTTATCTGGCTAAAAGAAAAAAAAAAGCAAAACTGGAAGAACTTGCAGTTGAGAACAGAAATTGTTGAGACATCCTTTCATCCCAATTCTATAGTTCCCCACCTCTCATAGGGACCTATAGTGTCTATTAGACTTAACTAGGGTTAAGGGTATCTTATGAGGGGAATAACTTGGTGTTACTACTGAATGAAGAAACTCTCTTGTCTGATGACTTCTACTTCTCCAGGAGATCTTGAGATCATATATTTAAAGTCTGAAGGGACTTCAGAGGCCATCTAATCCAACTTCTTTATTTTATTGTTAAGAAAACTGAGGCTTAGGAAGGTTAGGTGACTTGCCCAAGGTCATATGGGGAGTCAACAACAGAGGAGAGATTTGATCTCTGCTCCTCTGATTCCAGAGTTAATGATCTTTCTATTGTATAATGACTTCAGGACTTGAATACTTGCTACTGTTTTCAAGAAGAAAGAAAGTGAGATTACTGGAGTGTCTAACCCCTCTCACTTAGGCCAGCACTTTCCCACATAAATCGCACAATTTAGAAACAAAGTTTGAATTTTCCCCCTAACCCTGTGGTTCTTTACTTACTGTGGTTCCTTGGTGCTTCATCTCCATCTATCTCAGTGTACCATCTTTATCCAATTGTCTTGCTTTGCATGTCGCCTCCCAAACCCCTGTTCAATGTTTAATCGCTCTTTTCTTTATACTAAGCATCTCTGTATCACATTGTTTCCAACTTGCACTTAAAGAAACCTGACAGTCTTCCATGGATTCCGTATATCTGATCACTCTCAAATAGTAACATGTGTAACTTGTGTCTTCCAACACACTGGACCAGAAGGAAGTTAGGAAAGCTCTTTGTTTCTCATTAGTGCTTCTAGACTCTCTCCTCTAATTACTTGGTAACTTCTTCTCCGAAGATGTTTACTGCCTCCCTCTTATTTCACTGGAACCAGACCTTAGTTGTGGTTATCTCTTAACCTTCAAATAATACCCTCCCCCCCCCAACTTCTTAAACAGTTCAGTTCCTGGCTCACAGTCTTCTTCTCTATCCTTAATTGGGACATAGATGTTGAAGATTCTTCACTCTGTCCTGTAAGCACACCAATTCCACAACTTTCAAGGTCTTCACTTTCAGTATACATCTGTCCCATACAGAAATGATTATAACTTTGTTCGTACTATCAATCTATGTTTTACCTCCATGATCTCACTCTCTAAAGCTCTTCCCTTTGACCACAAATTTTCTCTTCTTCCATCTTACTCTCTCTCATTCTTCTGAAAGAGACATTAGATAGAGCACTGATGTTAGAATCAGAAAGACTTGTTCAAATCCCATTCTTGAACACTTGCTGATTGTGTGACCTTGGGTCAACCATTTAATCTTTTTTTTGACTCAGTTCCTCAAGTGTAAAATGGTGATAATTTGCAGGGTTGTTAAGGATCAAATGAAATATTTGTAAAGCACTTAGTAGGCATTATTAAGTATTTAGTAGGCATTATATAAATTCTTATTCCCTCCTTCCCTTCTCTCTCCTCTTCATCTCTTATTCTCTAGGGTTTCCATCTTTCCTTGCTCTTACATATATAGTCTTTGCCCCAGAGGTCTCCCCAATATAATCTATTTTTCACTCAGCTACCTTTCCTGGTCTTTCTTTTGCCCTTTCATTCAGAGATTACCTTTCATTTACACTATAAATTTTGTTTATACCTAGTTGTTTGGATGCTGCCTCTTGAGGAGAATGTGAGATCCCTGAGGGCAGGTACTAGGATATGTTTTTCTTTCTATACTCAGCAATAAGCACAACTTAGATGTGTGTTCACAGACTAGGTTCTATAGATAAAAAGAAGAAAAATGAAACAAAAAGGATAAAAAATCTTTGCTCCCAGGGGAGGCAAAATGTATACATATTTTTGTTTTCATGACCCCATAGACCATAACAGAGTCCTTCTATCCTCCATTATCTCTCAATGTCTGTCCAAGTTCATATACTTTTCTTCCATGACACTATCTGTCCATTTCAACCTCTGCTGTCCATCCCCTTTTTGTTTTGCTTTCAGTGTTTTCCAACAAGTCCTTTGTCTTATTATGTAGACAAAGTATTTAAGCTTCAGCTTCAATGTTCAGTAAATAGTATGAATTAATTTCTTTAAGTATTGACTGATTTAATATCTTTGCTGTCCAGGGGATTCTCAAGTCTTCTCTGGCATCATAATTCAAAAGCATCAATTCTGTGGTGTTCAACTTTCCTTAGAGTCCAACTTTCAAAGCCATACTGAAAAAACATAGCTTTGTCTATATGGACCTTTGCCATATATGCAAATCAAATACACATAGAATAACTGCAAAGTAACTTCAAGGTAGTTAGGGGGGAAAAGGCATTAGAAGGTGAGAATATCATGGGGGGAAAGCCTTGTATAGAAGATAGTCTCTGATTTGTATCTTGAAGAAAATGTTTTTTTTTGTTTTTTTTTTTAATTAGAGGTGAGATGAGAATACTCAGGTATGGGGCACTGCCAAAGCAAAGGCATGGAAATGGGAGATTGAATGTGGTATCTGAGACAACAGCATGGGAAAGGAAGCAATTTATAATGAAGCTCCAAAGATAATTTGGGGCCAAGTTGTGAAAAGCTGTAAAAGTCAAACAGAGGAGTTAGGATGTGATCCTAAAGACAGCAAGAGGAGCCAGGGGAATTTTTTGAATTAGGGAGTAGCATGTTTGCAATGACCCTTAAGGAAATAACTTTTGCAGTTGTGTGGAGGATGAATTGGAATGAGGAGAGATGAGGGAGGAATAAAAAATAAGAAACCATTTAATGGTCTAAGTGAGATTGATAAGCCCCTGAACTAAGACAGTTGCTATGAAAATTGAGAAAAGAGATCTGATGTAAGACATATTGTAGGGATAGAAATGGCAAAAATTTGAGAACTTATTGGATATGTGAAGTGAGGAATAGCGAGGAGCTGAGGATAATGGTGAGGTTATGGCTCTGAAAAATTAGAAGACTTCTGGTTCACTTGTTAGAAATGGGGAAATTCAGTGGAGAGGATAAGGAACTCTTGATTTTGAGATCAGTTTGAAATGTCCAAAGGTCAGTTGGGGATGAGAGACTGTAACTCAGAAAAGAAATTGGGGGTTAGATGTATGGATCTAGTATTCATCTGCGCTAAAGATGATAATTGAAATCACAGAAGCTGATGAGCACAAGGTAAAGGGGGAAAGGGCACAGAACAAAGCCTTGATAGGGAGACACACTCATTCAAGAGACATAATATTGATGATTTGGTAACAAAATGAGAAGGGATAGTCAAACAAGTAGGCAGAGAACTAGAGAGAGTTGTTTCACTAAAACCCAGAGAGGAGAGAGAATCTAGGAGAAGGAGGTCAATAGGATGAAATGAGCAGAATTTAAAGAGAGAAAGGTTGAAAAACAACCATCATTCATGGCAGTTAAAAGATGGTACTTTGAATCATCAATTTAGTGATGAGTCTAGGAGACTGAGTTGTGAATAAGAAGATATAGAGGCCTTGAGTAGACAATTTTTCTTTATAATATTTAAAAATTCAGTTTTATTTCATTTTCAGTTCTAAATTTTATCCTTCCCTCATCCTCTCCCCCATCCATTGAGAAGGTAAGAAAATATAATACATATTATACATAAAGTAATGCAAAACATTTCCACATTAGACATGTTTCAAAAAAAAATACCCACAAGAAAAAAAAATATATATTCAATCTGCCCTCTTGCATCCATCAAGAATCCATCCATTTTCTCTCTGGAAGTAGATAGCATTTTTTTTAACCAGCCTTTTGAAATTGTGGTAGATCAATGTATTGATCGTTTTTTCACAACTGATTATCCTTACTGTAAGTATAAAAGTACCCATATGTATATGTATAACATATACATATGGGTACTTTTCCATTTTCTTTCATCTCTGTGGAATATAGACCTGGTAGTGATATTGCACAGTCAGAGTATGCACAGTTCATAGCTTTTAGCATAGTTTCAAAATGCTCTCCAAAATAGTTGGACTAGTTCACAGATTCAACAACAGTTCATTAATATACCTCTATGCCAACATCCCCTCCAGCATTTGTCATTTTCCTTTTCTGGCATTTTAGTCAATCTATTCAGTTAGAGATGGCATCTCAGAGTGATTTTAATTTACTTTCTTTGATTTTTAGTGATTTAGAGCAATTTTCCACATGACTATTGATACTCTGATTTCTTCTTCTAAAAGTTGCCTATATGTAACCCTTTTGGGGAATGTCTCTTTAGAAATTTGGCTCAATTACCTATATATTTGAGAAATGAGGCCTTTATTAGAGAAACTTACTGAAAAAAGTAAAGTAAAAGGATTACCTTGTTTCATCCCTGTCGCTCTTATTTAACAATTATGTGACATAACCCAGTCAGCTCAGTTTCAGGAGAATATAAATAGCAACCGAGGAGACATAATGAGAAAGCTCAAGGATGGAATTTGGCAAGGAATGAATGGTAATTGAACAAGGAGATGAAGGATTCAATAGTAGTAGACAGTATAAAGTTTGATTAGTTGAAATTTATAAAGGAAGATAGTAAAATCAGAGAAGTAATGCTCTGAATACATTTTTCAATGTTGCCAGTTGAGATGAACAAATGTGTAATTTCCCTAGCTGATTTTCCACATTTTCTTCAAGAATAACATGGGGTTTATTATAAAATAAGTGTATTAGCTAATATTTTGTAAAATCTAGGTAAATAATAGTTATGGCATCCCCCTACCTATCAATTTAATGAAAAGAATAAAAGAAAGAAAGATTACCTTGGAACGATCTATTCTTGATGAAGCCATGCTGGTTTTTTGTAGTCACTGCTTCCTTTTTAAGATGTGTACTAAATATCTGTTTAATAATCTTTTCTAGATTTTCCCTAGGAACTTTAGGCTAGATAACTGGTCTATAGTTTGGAGACTTTATTTTTGCACTTTTTTCAGGCTCGTGGTACTTCTCTCATTCTCCATGACCTTTCAAACATACTTCAGGAATCAATAACCAATTCTTTCAGTGTCAAAGTATAACTTAAGATGCTCTGAATTTATTAAGGGTGTCAAAATATTCCCTTCTAGTTAATTTTCTCACTTATCTTGGGTAATATCTTTCTATTAGCCTTTTAAAAAACTGTTAGCCTGTTTTTATTCTATTATGCTTTGTTATGTTAAAGATCATTCTTTTTGACATAGAAAACTTGTAAAATTGAAGTGGAGACACCTAGCAGATTGGCTAACATAATAGCAAAGGAAAGTAATAAATGTTGGAGGGGACATGGCAAAGTTGGGACATTAATGCATTGCTGGTAGAGTTGTGAATTGATCCAACCATTCTGTAGGGCAATTTGGAACTAAGCCAAAAGGGCGACAAAAGACTGTCTCCACTTTGATCTAGCCATAGCACTGCTGGGTTTGTACCTCAAAGAGATAATAAGGAAAATGACATGTACAAAAATATTCATAGCTGCACTCTTTGTGGTGGTGAAAAATTGGAAAATGAGGGGATGCCCTTTGATTGGGGAATGGCTGAACAAATTGTGGTATCTGTTGGTGATGGAATACTATTGTGCTAAAAGGAATAATAAAGTGGAGGAATTCCATGTGAACTGAAAGGACCTTCAGGAATTGATGCAGAGAGAAAGGAACAGAACCAGGAGAACATTGTACACAGAGACTGATACACTGTGGTACAATCGAATGCAATGGACTACTAGTAACAATGCAATGGTCCAGGACTCTGAGGGACTTATGAGAAAGAACACTATCTAGAGGAAGATCTTAAAAACAACTGCTTGATCACATTGGCTGATGGGGATATGATTGGGGTTCAAATATCAATAATATAGAAACAGGTCTTGACCTATTTCTGATGGGGATATGATTGGGGTTCAAATATCAATAATATAGAAATAGGTCTTGACCAATGACACATGTAAAACCCAGTGGAATTGTGTGTTGGCTATGGGAGGGGGGTTGGCGGGAGGGGAGGGAAAGAAAATTATTTTTGTAATCCTGGAATAATACTCTAAATCAATCAATTAAATAAAATAAAAAAATTGAAGTGGAGAAATTTTGCATTTTCTCTTCCAGTAATCACCACTCTCTCTATTTTAAACCCCCATCCCCTCTTTGATTCTTCTCTTTTCCAAAGTACAACATATAATTAGACTTGTGATTTATTTGATATAGAGAATGCTAGGATGAGGAAACTTTCTCTATAAATGTTGGTTATTGTCTCCTCTACAATTTAATTTTGTAGAATTGATTAGAGCAATAAGATTTCTTAAGGCCATTCAGTCAATATATATGAGGCTAGACTTAAATCTAAGTCTTCCTGGATACTAGTGTAACCCTACCTGCTTCTTCACACTGCCTCTCATGATTTCTCTCCAATATACTCCATTCTTCCCACTTTTATTATCCCTAACTTGTCTTGACAACTGTAGTTCATTCTAAGCATTAGCATTCAGATATTATTCTTTTTTATTATTTTTGTAAGTATTTTTTTAAATTTTATAGTATTTTATTTGATCATTTCCAAGTATTATTCATTAAAGACAAAGATCATTTTCTTTTCCTCCACCCCCACCCCCCATAGCTAACGCGTGATTCCACTGGGTATCACATGTGTTCTTGATTCGAACCCATTGCCATGTTGTTAGTATTTGCATTAGAGTGTTTGTTTAGAGTCTCTCCTCTGTTATGTCCTTTCAACCTCTGTAGTCAGGCAGTTGCTTTTCCTCGGTGTTTCTACTCCCACAGTTTGTCCTCTGCTTATGAATAGTGTTTTTTCTCCTAGATCCCTGCAGATTGTTCAGGGACATTACACCGCCACTAATGGAGAAGTCCATTACGTTCGATTATACCACAGTGTATTAGTTTCTGTGTACAATGTTCTCCTGGTTCTGTTCCTCTCACTCTGCATCACTTCCTGGAGATTGTTTCAGTCCCCATGGAATTCCTCCACTTTATTATTCGTTTTTGCACAATAGTATTCCATCACCAACATATACCACAATTTGTTCAGCCATTCCCCAACTGATGGGCATCCCCTCGTTTTCCAATTTTTGGCCACCACAAAGAGCATAGCTATGGATATTCTTGTACAAGTCTTTTTCTCTATTATCTCTTTGAGGTACAGACCCAGCAGTGCTATGGCTGGGTCAAAGGGTAGATATTCTTTTGTCACCCTTTGGGCATAGTTCCAAATTGCCCCCCAGAATGGTTGGATCAGTTCACAACTCCACCAGCAATGCATTAATGCCCCGACTTTGCCACATCCTCTCCAGCATTCATTTCTTTCCTTTGCTATCATGTTAGCCAATCTGCTAGGTGTGAGGTGATACCTCAGAGATGTTTTGATTTGCATCTCTCTGATTATAAGAGATTTAGAACACTTCTTCATGTGCTTATTAATAGTTTTGATTTCTTTATCTGAAAACTGCCTATCCATGTCCCTTGCCCATTTATCAATTGGAGAATGGCTTGGATTTTTGTACAATTGATTTAGCTCTTTATAAATTTGAGTAATTAAACCTTTGTCAGAGGTTTCTATGAAGATTTTTTCCCAATTTGTTGTTTCCCTTCTGATTTTAGTTACATTGGTTTTGTTTGTACAAAAGCTTTTTAAATTGATGTAGTTGAAATTATTTATTTTACATTTTGTGATTCTTTCTATGTCTTGCTTGGTTTTAAAGTCTTTCCCCTCCCAAAGGTCTGACATGTATACTATTCTGTGTTTACCCAATTTACTTATGGTTTCCTTCTTTATGTTTAAGTCATTCACCCATTTTGAATTTATCTTGGTGTACGGTGTGAGGTGTTGATCAATTCCTAATCTCTCCCACACTGTCTTCCAATTTTCCCAGCAGTTTTTATCGAATAGTGGATTTTTGTCCCAAAAGCTGGGATCTTTGGGTTTATTGTATACTTTCTTGCTGAGGTTGCTTGCCCCCAGTCTATTCCACTGATCCTCCTTTCTGTCTCTTAGCCAGTACCAAATTGTTTTGATGACTGCTGCTTTGTAATATAGTTTGAGGTCTGGGACTGCAAGGCCCCCCTCATTTGTGTTTTTTTTTTCATTATTTCCCTGGATATCCTTGATCTTTTGTTATTCCAAATGAACTTTGTTATGGTTTTTTCTAAATCAGTGAAGAAGTGTTTTGGTAGTTCAATGGGTATGGCACTAAATAGATAAATAAGTTTCGGTAGGATGGTCATTTTTATTATATTGGCTCGTCCTATCCATGAGCAGTTAATGTTTTTCCAATTGCTCAAGTCTAGTTTTAGTTGTGTGGAGAGTGTTTTGTAGTTGTGTTCATATAGTTCCTGTGTTTGTCTCCGGAGATAGATTCCTAGGTATTTTATTTTGTCTAAGGTGATTTTGAATGGGATTTCTCTTTCTAGTTTTTGCTGCTGAGCTGTGTTGGAGATATATAGAAATGCTGATGACTTATGTGGGTTTATTTTGCATCCTGCAACTTTGCTAAAGTTGTTGATTATTTCAATTAGCTTTTTGGTTGAATCTCTAGGATTCTTTAAGTAGATCATCATGTCATCTGCAAAGAGTGATAACTTGGTCTCCTCCTTGCCTATTTTGATGCCTTCAATTTCTTTTTCTTCTCTAATTGCTACTGCTAGTGTTTCTAGTACAATGTCAAATAGTAGAGGTGATAATGGGCATCCTTGTTTCACTCCAGATCTTATTGGGAATGCATCTAGTTTATCCCCATTGCAGATGATGTTAGCTGATGGTTTTAGATATATACTGTTTATTATTTTTAGGAATGACCCTTCTATTCCTATGCTTTCTAGTGTTTTTAATAGGAATGGGTGTTGTATTTTTTCAAAGTCTTTTTCTGCGTCTATTGAGATAATCATGTGGTTCTTGTTGGTTTGCTTGTTGATGTGGTCAATTATGTGGATGGTCTTCCTAATATTGAACCAGCCCTGCATCCCTGGTATAAATCCTACTTGATCATGGTGGATGACCCTTCTGATCACTTGCTGGATTCTTTTTGCTAGTATCCTATTTAAGATTTTTGCATCTATATTCATTAGGGAGATTGGTCTATAGTTTTCTTTCTCTGTTTTTGACCTGCCCGGTTTTGGAATCAGTACCATATTTGTGTCATAAAAGGAGTTTGGTAGGACTCCTCTTTGCTTATTATGCCAAATAGTTTATATAGTATTGGGGTTAACTGTTCTCTGAATGTTTGATAGAATTCACTGGTGAATCCATCAGGCCCTGGGGATTTTTTCTTAGGAAGTTCTTTGATGGCTTGTTGGATTTCATTTTCTGATATGGGATTATTTAAGAATTCTATTTCTTCTTCTGTTAGTCTAGGCAGTTTGTATTTTTGTATATATTCATCCATATCACCTAAATTAGTGTATTTATTGCCATATAATTGGTCAAATTAATTTTTAATGATTGCCTTAATTTCCTCTTCATTGGAGGTGATGTCTCCCTTTTCCTCTTTGATGCTGTTAATTTGCTTTTCTTCTTTCCTTTTTTTAATTAGATTGACCAGTACTTTGTCTATTTTGTTTGTTTTTTCAAAGTACCAGCTTCTTGCCTTATTTATTAAATCAATAGTTCTATCACTTTCGATTTTATTAATTTCTCCCTTAATTTTTAGTATTTCTAGTTTGGTTTTCTGCTGGGGGTTTTTAATTTGATCGCTTTCCATTTTTTTAATTTGCATTTCCAATTGATTGATCTCTGCTCTCCCTAGTTTGTTAATATATCCACTCAGGTATATGAATTTACCTCTGATTACCGCTTTGGCTGCATCCCAAAATGTTTGAAAGGATGTCTCGACATTGTCATTTTCCTTGGTGAAATTATTAATTGTTTCTATGATTTCTTCTCTAACTAAACAATTTTGGAGTATCATATTGTTTAATTTCCAATTAGTTTTTGATTTGGTTTTCCATGTACCATTACTGATCATTATTTTTATTGCCTTGTGATCTGAAAAGGCTGCATTTATTATTTCTGCTTTTCTGCATTTGTGTGCCATGTTTCTGTGACCTAATGTATAGTAAATCTTTGTGAATGTGCCATATGGTGCTGAGAAGAAGGTGTATTCCTTTTTATCCCTATTTATTTTTCTCCATATGTCTATTAATTCTATTTTTTCTAAGATTTCATTCACTTCTTTTACCTCTTTCTTATTTATTTTTTGATTTGATTTATCTAAATTTGATAATGGTTGGTTTAAGTCTCCCACTAATATGGTTTTACTGTCTATTTCTTCCTTCAATTCTCCTAGTTTCTCCATTAGAAATTTGGGTGCTATATTATTTGGTGCATATGTGTTGATTAGTGATATTTCCTCATTATCTAAAGTCCCTTTTAACAAAATATAATTACCTTCCCTATCCCTTTTAATCAGGTCTATTTTTGCTTTGGCTTTATCAGATATCATGATTACTACTCCTGCCTTCTTTCTGTCAGTTGAGGCCCAGAAGGTCTTACTCCATCCTTTAATTCTGACCTTGTGGGTGTCTACCCGCCTCATGTGTGTTTCTTGAAGACAACATATGGTAGGGTTTTGGATTCTAATCCATTCTGCTATTCGTCTACGTTTTATGGGTGAGTTCATCCCATTCACGTTCAATGTTATGACGTCACTTGTGGCCTCCCTGGCATTTTGATATCCTTCCCTAATTCTAACCTTTCTTCTTCAGCTCTACCTTTTAGTCCAGTGATTTACTTTAAATCAGTCCCCCTTGTCCCCTCCCTTGATATGTTTCCCTTTCTAGTCCCTCCCTTTTTGTTCCCTCCCCCTCCCCCCTCTTCTTCCCTCCCTTTTTTGTGTTCCCTCTCCCCTATGCCCCCTTGGTTTTCCCTTCTGCCTTCTCTTGTTGGGTAAGATAGAATTCAAGATCCCAATGGATCTGGATGTTTTTCCCTCTCAGAGTTGATTTCCCTGAGAGTAAGGTTTAAGTAAAAACTCTCTTCCTCTCCTTCTTATAGGAGTTTTCTTCCCCTCCCCTTACTGTGTGAATCTTTGTGTGAGAAAGATTATTCTATTTGGTCTTTCTTTTCCCCCTATTTACACATTACATTTTCCCCACATGTTAGTATACATAGATTGATATAAATGTAGTCCTTATAGAATAGAGTTTGAGTAAAAGAAAAAGATAACATTTTTCTCCTTTTCCCTTTCCTTCATATTTACCTTTTCAGGTATTCCATGCTCTTTGTTTTTCGATATCGAACTTTCCACAGAGCTCTGATCTTTTAATTGCAAAAAGTTGGAAATCTTCTATTTTGTTGAATGCCCATACTTTCCCTTGGAAGTATATAGTCAGTTTTGCTGGATAGCTGATTCTTGGTTGAAGACCAAGCTCTCTTGCCTTTCTGAAAATCATGTTCCATGCCTTACGATCATTCAGAGTGGAACTTGCAAGGTCTTGTGTGGCCTTGATTGGCATTCCTTTATATCTAAATTGTCTTTTTCTGGCTTCTTGTAGGATTTTTTCTTTTGTTTGAAAGCTTTGGAATTTGGCAATTACATTCCTGGGAGTTGTCTTTTGGGGATTTAGTGTAGAGGGTGTTCTGTGAGCTCTGTCAGTGGCTGTATTGCCCCCTTGTTCTAGAATCTCTGGGCAATTTTCTTTGATTATATCTTGTATCACCATGTCCAGTTTGGTGTTTATTTCTGGCTTTTCTGGGAGTCCAATTATTCTTAAATTATCTCTTCTTCCTCTATTTTCCAAGTCTGTCACCTTGTCAGTGAGATATTTTATGTTCTCTTCTAATTTCTTGGCCTTTTGGCTTTGCTTTATTAATTCTTGCTCGTTGTCTTCGAGTTGCCTGATTCTGACTTTTAAAGTCTGGTTTTCCTTTTCACTTTGGTTAAACTGGTTTTGTAGATGCGTGAATTTCTTTTGCATTATTTCCCACTTTTCCTCCCAGAGGGCTTCCATCTTTTTGATCCTTCCTGATTCAAATTCTTCATGGGTTTGTGGAGAGTTTCCATTTCCTTTGGAAGGTTTTGGAGCATTTGCTTGTGTTTCCTCTTCTATCTCCTCTGTATTTGTATTTTTGCTCCATAAAATGTGTCCAAAATCTCCCCCTTCTTCTTGTTTTTCTTGGAATTTTGGGGCTTTTGTGCTTTTGTGGAGTTTGCCATCTCTATCTGAGTGTGGAGGACTAGCTTTTCTTATCTCTGTCTGGTGTTCAGAGGTTTTAGTCCTAGGTAGATTGTCCGTTCTATGCAGTTGTTGTTCTGTCTTCCCCGGGGAAGCCAGGAATTGCTGGTGTTTCCGTGTTACTGCCCTCCTCAGTTCCCTCCCGATGCTTCTCCGTTGCCTTACTTCCACACTCTGAGCCTGGCTTGTCCCTTTCCATGGGGTGTTTGTTTCTGTGCCTTAGCCAGCCAGGAGAGCCAGCGCTCTGAGGGGGGAGGGGCCACGGCTTCCCGGAGTTCAGAGGGCTCCTGATAAGATTAACTTTCTCTGGGTTGAACTGAGTATGCCCTGAGGCAGGGACCTTCCGTGAGACTCGGATGGAAGGATGCAGCCAGGGGGTTACAGGCTCCCCCTATCTCTCTCTGTTTCCCTGCTGTCTGGGTGCCCCTGCAACTGGGTCAGGTTGTTTTCAGGAAGCGGCCTTCAGGATAGTTGGCCCTGAGGCTCTGAGGTTCCCTCTGATGCCTCGGACTCAGAGCTCTGGGTTAGGGGGATGGGTCCTGGAACCTTCCTTCTGCCTACCCCTTAGGTCCGAGTGATCTCGGGTTCTGGCTTTTGGGGGGGGCGTCCCTTTTGATCCAGGTCCAGGTCCAGGAGGAGGATTCCCGGGGTCTATGCTGTTTTTTGTTTTGAACTTCGGTGCCTTAGGAGCATATAGTTTGGGTTTGGTAGGGAAGGGTTTCCGGAGATCTGAACTTTAGCTTTCTCTAAGCCACCATCTTGACCAGAAGCTCCAGAAATTATTCTTTACAAAATATTATTCGTTTGTTAATGCTTATCAAGCTCATAGTAATAAAAGAAAATTTAAAAAATAGAACTACATTGTCTTCTAAAGTAAATTCTCTCATTGGTCTGAAAATCTGTTTCTCTTTTTTGTCTGAAGTTCATCCACTATTTGTTAGGAGGTGAGTAGCATGCTTCCTTTAGATTATTTTGGACTCATGGTTTATCATTTGTGTTGATGAGAATTCTAAAGTTTTTCCCAGTTCTTTTTTTTTCTGCTCTGTTGTTATCATTGTATAGAGTATTCTCTGGGTTATGTTTATTTCTTTCTGCATCAGTTCATAGAAATCTTTCCAATTTTTTCTAAGGGGAAAAATACCATCTAAGTCTCTCCTAGTAATCCTCTCTGATCTGTCTTCCTCCTTCTCTGTATATCTTTTAAGAATTTAAATTGGTCAGTGAGTTCCCTTTGTATACATATTGATCTCAGGCAATTTTAGTTTTTCCTCCTGATTGGAATCATTTGCTTTTCTAGTTTAAACATTTTATTTTTGACAGTTTTTTTTATCTCTCCTAGTTTGACTTTCTCTGTAGAATCTTAGTTCAGAGATCCTACTTATTCCTCCTCAGAAACTCTTGAAAACTGTTTTCCTAGGGAATATACCAGACTGCTTGATTTTCTTTTGTTTATTATGGTAAACTCTAATAGGGAGGGGTTGCTTTTCTTCCATGTTTCCCTTCTCCCCTATCCATTATTTCAAACCTAATGAGATTCTTCCTATTATTTAGAATCATATCCTATATAAAATTTCCCTCTGATGTGATGGTTCCTTCATTTTTTGAAGGATGAAATGAAGATTATTATGACAATTAGCTAGATAATTGACTTCCATCATTACTACCAAAGTTCTATGTCAGTCAGAATTATTTCTTGATCTCATCATATATTTTCCTTTTTTTTCTTCTTGTTATTCAGTCTTCAGTCAAATTTGACTCTTTGTGATCCCATGTGGGGTTTTCTTGAAAAATATATTGGAGTGTTTTGCTATTTCATTCTGCAGCTCATTTTACAGATGAGGAAACTGAGGTAAACATGGTGAAATGATGTGCTCAGGGTTACATAGCTAGTAAGTGTCTGAGGTCATATTTGAACTCAAGAAGATGAGCCTTTTTGACTCTTGGCCTGATGCTCTATCCACTAGATAACTTAGATGACTCAAAAGTCTAAAAGGTCCTGATGACAAAATTGCTTCAGTCTCTCTCTGAATTGATCTTTACCCAAGTGCTTGTCACCAGTTCTGCCCCACTCCCTTCCTGCATTTCCTCACATGATTTGTTATCTTAATATTCAGTGTTACCTTTCCCTTTTTGCCCTATCCTGTTTTTTCTTTTTTTTTTTAAAAAGATTTACTCATCCAAAATCACATTCCAGTTATAGGTTTTATCCAGCCAAGTTTGTTATGTTCATGAGATCATATTTTCCTCCTTGCATTAGTACCTCCAGTTCTTTTTGATTGTTTAAGCATGGTTATAGAGACAACTGAGGCCATTTGTTTTTAATATTGGCTGTATTTTTGGATTTTGTCATCCGTGAGCCTTTAAGTGTCTCAAATTACTGTTCTTTTTCCCTTGATTTTTCCCTCCTTGATAGGTACTTTCTATGGCAGGATTTCTTAAGCTAGAGTCTACAACCTTGTTTTTTAAAAATGTTTTGATAATATTTCTTCAATATAATTTGATTCCTTTGTAATTCTATGTATTTTTTTATGATTTTAAAAACAATATTTTGAGAAGGGGGGCATAAATGTTACCAGACTATAGTTGAAAGAGTCTGTGACATAAAAATCATTATGAATTACTCCATGGGGGGCAGCTGGGTGGCTCAGTGGATTGAGAGCCAGGCCTAGAGACGGGAGGTCCTGGGTTCAAATCTGGCCTCAGATACTTCCCAGCTGTGTGACCCTGGGCAAGTCACTTGACCCCCATTGCCTTGCCCTTACCACTCTTCCAAGATGGAAGGTAAGGGTTTAAAAAGAAAAAAGAATTATTCCATGGTATCTAGTTTGACATCTTTGTGTAATATAGTATCTTGCATTTTATACACACATGTGTATATATGTATATGTAAATATGCATATATATGTGTATATATATTTATATATACTATTCTTTTTCTCCTCCATTCTTTTTAGTTTATAACCCTTCTGATTAAGATTGTAAAATATCTAACAATAAATGGGCAGGTCATTTAATCATTCTCAGCCTCAATTTCCTCTGTTCCTAACTCAAAGGGCTGTTATGAAGATCAACGTGATAATATTTCCCAGATTTTTACATACTTTAAGGTGCTTTATAAATCTATAGTCATTATCATCATTGATGTTTTTGTCATTTGCTCAAATGTATGGCATCTCTGTTCCAGCTTCCATCATTTCTGTATTTTAAAATGGGTTCCAGAAATACAAATCCCATGTTCAAATTCCATTTTCTTGGTGAACTGTCCTCTTTGAAAATAATTTTTTTCTTTCTATATCCCTTGTCTGCATTGAGTAGTGTGAAGAAAACAAAACCTATGTCCCCATTAGGATCTTTGGTTTCTTACCCAGGACTGTGATCTTTCGCAATATTTTCTGGGTTCCTTATGGAACTAGCACTTGTGAGCATGGTTAATAGTCATCCCTTTTGATAAGTCTTGGAATTGGAAACAATTCTGTTATAGATCCATGCCCTAGGAAGGCAACAGAGCCATTGTTATTAAGCTGACAAATAATGTCCTGTCTTGCTGATCAGAGAGTTACCAACTACCACTTCTCTTCTTAACTTCCTCTTACTTTTACTCTCCAGTCCTTTACCTGATTATCTATTTGTGGATCCTTTATCATTTGAGAACAAGCTACTGCTTCATCCTCAAAATATCCAGCTCCCTCTCCTTGAAGAGGCACCATGGTACATGGATCTGGAATAGAAACACTGGGCTTGAATTCCAGCTTCTATACCTATGGGACTTTGGATGACTCATTTAACCTCTCCTGGTCAAAGTTCTCTCATATTTAAAATGAGGAAGTGGGATATAATAACATCTAATATCTTTTCAGACTCTTAATCTACAGGAAGTGATTCTCACCCTTTAATTCTTGTGCCTGCCCTCTGTTAATTATTTCCTTTCTTAAGTATATAGCTTATTTGTACATATTTGTTGGTTTGTTGTCTACCTCATTAAATTCCTTGAAGGTGGGGACTGTCTTTTTTGTATCCATAGCACTTAGCACTTCACCTGGCATTTAGTAGGTGCTTGGTACAGGTTTATTGACTGATTGAATGACTGTTCCTATGATTTTTCAGGAAATGTCCTTATGTATAATTATTCTTTTCCTTTCCTTCTTTGTAGAATATTCTTCTGCTCTGTTTTCCCTTGACTGTTTCAGATCCCTGTAAGAAATGTGGATATGATGTTCCATGCTTGTACCATATGGTTGGAAAGAGTACAATATCTGACCTCCCTAATAGCTACCCTTTCTCTTCTCTCCTGGGTCCCTTTTAATGGCCAAGTCCAAGGGCATAGTTCAGAGTATTAACTTTGGCAGCCAAGAGGTGTTATCTAGGCAATAAGTACCAAGGAATTTAATGGTTGAAAAAAGGGATTAACTTAGTGATACCTAAAACAAGGTCACACCTTCTCAAAGAGTTAGCAGTTTTAAAGGGAAATTCACACCTATTTAAAGAGGGATCTAATAGCACCGAACAAAGTCCACAGCAATAGGTGACTCTTTACACCTTTTATGGAGAATTTCAGACCTAGAGCTAGAGCGGTGCTGGGCAATTGGTTATATATCCATAAGACAAAATACCGAATTGGCCAAATTCTTTTGATGTTTTGGGGCCATAAGGAGCTTTTTCTGAAGTTTGGAATGACCCCACCCTCACATGCACACATGCCCATTTTTGGAGGTGTTGCAAAATAACACACTTAATCTCTTGTGCCTGAAGGAAAGAGTATTAAATATTAGAGTGTTACAAATATAATGAGCATTAAAGACATGAATAAGTGTAACATTCCCTACCTGGCTACTTCTCCAATGCTTACTAGTCCTGGTAGGCAGGATTCCCTTAGGGCAGCTGAATTTTAGTATTTTCAGGGTTTTAGGGGGAACCCTGAGAACTAAATTTCTAGTGCTGTTGCCATGAGTTCTCGCTGGTGTTCTTTTCATTAGAAAATCGGCCAAATTCAATTAGCTTTTAAGGAAAAGTATTTACTAAGATGATACAGCAAGAATAGTAGTTGCAAAGCATTTCCCCACTGGAAGTCTGAGTTGGAACCCTCACCTAAGGGAGAGTGAGTATAGACCCAAAGTAAAAAGACAGTGATATATTTGTCTAAAGAGCAAATGTGACAGAAGGCTAACTTCATACTACTGGTTAATAGACACCCTTTTTTCCTTTATGGAGTTCTCATGAAGTTTTTCTTAGTTGTAGCTCTCTTTGCAGTTCTAAAGGTTGTTATATTTTGTAGACTCCATAAACAGAGCTTCTTTCCATTTCAAAGACCATGGACCCAGAAGCGCCCTTTCTACAGGTTACTCCTAGCTACAAAGGTTGCCTCCTACTGGTCTGGGCTCTGTGGTCTCAAATGGGTGCAATATCTGCTATTGGTAAACTTTTTTTTAATGTCGTAGTCAGTAGGAGATGAGATAGAGAGGGAGGATAGAAGGGTGAGAGGGAGGAAGAAAGAGAAAGAAAAAGAAAGAATGGAAGGAAGGAAGGAAGGAAGAAAAGGTAGAAAGAAGGGAGAGAGGGAGAAAGAAAGAATGGAAGGAAGGAAGAGAGGAAAGGAGAAGAGAGGGAGGAGGGGAAGGAAGGAAGGAAGGAAGAAAGCAGGCAAGCAAGCAGGAAAGAAAAAGGAAAGAATAAAGAAAGATAGCTGATGTTTAGAAAATGATTGAATTAAAAGAGTAGTGGTAGTATTAACAGAAATATAGAATTCAGGATAAGGCCTTGAATGATAATCCACTGAAATATTGAAGTAGTACAGTAGAAAGAGTGCTGAACTTGGAGCCATTGGGCCTGAGTTTGAATCCTGACACTGCCATTTACTACCTGTATGACTTTTGGCAAATCATAACTTTTCTTTACCTTCGTTTTCATCTGGAAATTGTGGAGGTTGGACAATATAATGAACTCTGGGATCCCATCTAGCTCTAAATCTATGATCCTAAGAAGTAAAGAGAAAAGAGACTTATCATGTTACAACATACATCCAGACTCTAAAAATATTTTTTAAAATGTGTTTGCTTCTTTGTTACATTAAAGTTCCCAGGTACCTCCCTCTCTCCCTCCTTTTCTCTTATTAGAGAAGGCATCATTTGACAAAAGATATATGTACATATAACACTATTTTTCACTTGTTTCTATCAGTTCTTTCTCTTGAGGTGGACATACATAAATTACTCCTTATATGATATTCCTGTGTTGTATATAATGTTCTTTTGGTTCTGCTTGTTTCACTCTTCATAATTTCATTCAGATTTTTCCATGTTTTTCTAAAATTAACCTGCTTGTCATTTCTTATGGTGCAGTAGTATTCCAACACAATCATATGCCACAACTTGTTTAAGCCATTCCCCTGCTGTGGATGTCTCCTTAATTTCCATTTCTTCATCACCACAAATATTGAAGGGACCAGAAGAAGGTATACGATTGTGGAGATCTTTAATGGAGAATTTTTGCAAAGATGTGAAGGAGAATCATGCAGAATGGTAAGGCTTGGAGGGCTTATATTCTAAGTGGAAGAAGTATCCACACTAATATATTGTTACATCATTCTATCTAAGAATCTATTCAACTAATATCTATTAAGCATTTTTGTTGATGGAAAGCCTTTCAGATGATCCCATTTAGGGAGAACATAATACTAGAGGGAATCATCATCAGTGACATCAATAGTCATTCAGATGAGATGGGCTTAACAATGCACATAAGAAAAAAAACAAAACAGATGAAGAATCTCTATTACCCAGATTAATTGAAGGCAAGTGGATGGGCAACTCATTGAGTTAGTCCATCAGTGTATACACCTTATAGGCAATGCAAACAGGCAATAAGCAAATAGGCAATAATGCAAATAAGTCCAGAAAGGAACAAGAGGAAATGTACTATACTTAGAAAACCACATAATACTTTCAAAAAACCTTGAGCTTCTCCCAGGTCCCAAAGTCCTCATTAAAAAAAAAATCACTATAGATTGATGTAATCAAAGAAATTATTATTGAAGAAAGGAGCTAGTCATGTAGAGGGAATTAGGGATAACCAAGTAACAATCTGAGTGCTGCAGTGATGTTCAGAAAATGTTACTAGACCCAGAGGAAGGTTTCCAGTGTGTTGGCTAAATCTTATCTAGATGATTTTTAGGAAAACAGAATCAGGAAGCCTTAAGTACGGAGGGAAGATTCAAGGTGAGTTGGTAGACAATGATCCTAAGATGGATGTTTCTAGCCTTGGAGATAACCTTATAATTTCAAGATCTGGAGAGCTCCAGAGTCCTCAGTCATTGTCTATTACACTTTGGGAGGAGCCCTTGACAATAGGACAGGTAAACCATCATAGCTGAAAGTAGCAAAGTATCATGAGGGAAGGACAGGAAGTGGCACGTGCCAGCTGGGTCAGGCTACTGTCATCTCTAATTCTATCTTCTATCACTCAGGTGATGATATCCCAGGCTTCAGAGCCCAAGAGTATTGAAAATAGTAGTCATCAAACCACCAATTTTGCTTCTAGTTCAATCTCTCAACCGTTGTTTAGGGGAACAAATTTTATGGAGATGGAATCTACCAACTGCCTCTGTAGGTGTTGTGCAGCATCCATTTCTTTAGCAGCCGCAGCTACTGATGACATGGGGAAAAAAGTTCCTACTAGACAAGTTCTCAGCATGTTCCAAAGGTTCAGCATCAAAAATAGATATATTTTTAGCAATGAAAATAGCATGAAAGAAAATGCTTTACCATTTATTTGACTGCTCCACTGTACCTTTCTATTTGTTTAGAAGCTGAAACATCCAATATAAGTCATCTCTTTTACTAGAATGTGAACTCTTCTAGATTAGTGAATAATTTACCTTTCTATTGGTATGCCCAGCATTTAAAACTATTTGCATATAGTGATTAATAAATGCATTTCCATTCATAGTCTTTAGGACATTCATTCATTCTTGGAGAAAATGACCAAGAGAATGAGGATGAGCTTCACTTGGCTTGCCAGAAGACATGAATCAAGAGGGAATTATTGGGACAATGTAGAGCCAAAGTGATCGGTGCAATATGCTATTGACCTTCTAGGAGAGTTGAATGGTAGTTTTAAGTTATTCCTCCCCATTAACTTTTTGTCAAGATATACTTGTGATTCTTTTACGTTTAGAATTTATTTGGAGGAAATAGTTATCTAATGATTGATCTATGTTGTATTTTTTTTATTCCTTTCTATTTCTGCCTTCAGGAAGACCCCAGACATACACCATACTGGAACTTTAAGTAATTATTTTTCCATGGCTCAAGGTTAGGAATGTAAAAAGGGTGAGAGAAAAGAGCCCAATCCATCTCTTTGGAGGCCAGACTGAGTACAGAGCTGAGAAAGGCTTCTTAGTGAAAAGGAAGAGGGTTGGTGTCCCTTTGATTAGACTTCTCAAGTTGAAAAGTATACTTTATAACTTGAATGTGAGAATCTTCTATAAAGAATGACCCTCTAAATACCAATGCATAGGAAATACCTGACTTATTTATAATTTGCTTGCTATCAATGGAGTCTCTAGTAACACATCATTTATCCAGAGATCATTTTTCTAGTTACTTCAATTATTTGGGTAATGAAGCAAAAAATTTTCCAAGCAGGCAAGCACTTCATTCAGAACCTATTTAACCTCAATTTAGTCATTTACTGTGATACTTGCTAGCTCTGTGATCCTGGGCAAATCACTATTTTTTTTTTTTATGGGCCATGGGAAAGTACTTTCTAAAGCAATAAATCATTATGTTGTAGATTGGTTTAATATAAAGAGCAATGGATTTTGAATTGGGGAGTCAGGTTCAAATCATGACTCTATTATTACCTGTGAGAACTTGGGTAGTTCTTAACTTCTCTGAGTCTCTAAATCACTAGCCCTACTTGTGATTTTAGAGGTTATTCTGCATAATTCCTTTATTTTAGAGATGAGAGAATTGAAGCCAAATAACTTGTACAGCATCACAAAGAATGAGATGAGGAAGTATTTCTACCTGGATTCTTTGACTCCAAATCCAGCATTATTTCTTCATCCACACTTTGTCTCTGCCTATATATAGGTGAGGAACAGCTAAGTATGACAATGGATAGAGTGCCACATCTGGAATGAGGAAGACCATCTTCCTGAGTTCAGATCTGGCTTCAGACACTTCCTAGTTGTGTTACCCTGAGCAAATCACTTAACCCTGTTTGTCTCAGTTCCTCATCTGTAAAATGAGCCGGAGAAGGGCAGGGCAAACCATTCCAGTATCTCTGCCAATTTTGTTTTGGGTGGAGCCATGATTGTTAGGGTGGAGAAGTGTAAGCAAGCATATAAACTGCTCTGGCAATGGAAACTAGAAAGTTTTACACACACACACACACACATACACACACACACACACACAGAGTATCTTTATAATGTGTGCATGTATAATTTTACATATGTGTATCAGCACACAAATATATTTAATACCCGGCACATAGTAAGTACTATAGAAATGTTAGTTATTATAGATATGTATATATGTATGTAAAGATTAAAATTTAGGGGAGACTGAGGCAGGTAGAAATTAGTTTCTCTCTGCAAGGAGTATTATATTTTATGAGGTTTATTAAAGGTTGAGAGTTTAAGAATATACAAGTAAGAAAAAACACGTGCCTAGGCCAGAGGCCTAGACAAGACCTCACCTACATTATGGAAAGAGCCACGTCTGCCCCAAAACGGAAGTCCAAAAGAGAGAGAGAGAGAGAGCCCGCCTATGGGGAAGACCCTTTAAATAAAATTTTGTTCTCGTCCCAGGCGAGAATTCAGTGAGATTAGAGGGCATTCTGGGAGCTAGCAAGGACTCCTGGGGAATGGAGTCCAGAGTTCAAATCTCAATTTTACATTCATAGATACATATGTATATATACAAGTGAGTGTATGTATATGCACATTTGTGTAGATATGCATGTATGTATACATGTACACACACACACACAACCTTGAAAACTGTGTTGCTGTCTGGGGCCATTAAGTGTACCGGGTAGCCGATCTTGCACACCTCAAGAACTCCTGAGGGCATCGGTGTGATTAATGAATAATCAAGAAAGGTTGGCTCAAGGTTTTCCATTCATGAAGGCCAGGATACATGTGGCATGTGTGGGAAAGACTTCTCTCCAAAGAAAGTTCTGGTAAGCTTGGGTAAGCTGCAGCAGAAGAGCTCCTTCTCCAACAATGTGGGAGCAAGGAGATGCTAACCATTTTGCCACAGTAGTGATAGGATTTCTTTTCTTTTTAGGATGCCGAGTGGCCATATGGCTGGCATTGCTCTGTTCACAGCCAATATTGCCAGCTCCTCCACTCTTATTGATCATACCTCAGTTGGGTCGATGGAGCTCCCCTTAGAGGGAGGAAAGGCTGAGAATGCTTGGGTGAAGAGGTAGCTGGCTATTTTAGGAGCCCGGATAAAGAGACAGGGCTGCACTTCACATTTCCTTTGCATCTGGGGTGCAGGAACATATGGACCCTCCTCCACTATCTCCTGCTTGACAATAAAGTTCTTGGAGCCTATGCTAAGTGGAATGGAATGGATTTAGTGAGGAGGGTGGGGCTGCCTGGGGATGTTCTATGAATTCGAAACAAAAAAAGCCCAACTGATTGCCAAGCCAGACTGAGAGGGCAATTTCTGCTCAACTGGAAAGGCTGGTTCTTGGAATGTGCAACTCTTTAGGGGCCACTATTAGAAGGCTGGTGGAGAGGTGTGACTGTATGACTGAATGCTTCTCTAGGCTTCCACACCCTGGTTGGAGGCATAGAGAAAGACTGAGTCAAGCCAGGAGAACCCAGGGGACTCTCAAGGTGTCAGGTCAGTTTGATGACGCTGACCCAGGATGGGAGCCAGGTCAGGAAGTCGCTACAAAGCCTGAAGTTGTCCTCACCATAGCCACTTTCAGCATCTGGGAGAGGGTGGAGAGGAAGGGGTGGGAGGGGAGCTCTCCTAGCGCAAATTTATGAGAGATGTTCACAGGGTGGGGCATTCATCCAGTCCCCAAAGAGCACAGCATCCAGGAGGTCCTGGCTGGGGCTGGGAAGAAGGCAAGCTCAGCAATTTTATTCTGAAAGGGAATTCATAAAATCTTTTTTTTTTTTTGGACCCAAACGCAATGCCATGTTGGAAAGACTCTGACCCTCTGACCCTATCATAGCTGGCAAGCTACAAAGAAACCATCTTTTCATCTTGGCCTGGGATTTTTCAGCCTCAGTGCCAGGCATATGAGTCATGTGCCAAGATTGGGAGAATTTTATATTAGGGCATTTTGGCCATATTGTTAGCCATAGGATTTAACAGAAATTTCCTTGGGGATGGCTTAAATATATATATAGAAATTGACGTTAGGGACCTTAAATATAATCTAATTCAACCCCATCATTTTATAGATGAGGTAACAAAGGCTTCAAAGGGGTAAGTTACTTGCCTAAGGTCATAGAGACATAAAATATAATTTATCGAGTGTCACTCAGATAGTAAATGGCACGACCTGGAGTAGGACACGGTTCTTGTGGTTTTAAAATTCAGTGTTCTTTTCCCCCTTGTTAAACTCCCACTCAGTATATTACTTAGTTTTTGTCTTGTAGAGAATTTAATGATTTCCTGATTATCATTGCATTTAGCTATTCTACCATGCACATTCATGTGGCTCAGTACTTTAGTTAGTTACAGAGCTTTGCCTTGAAGGAATTTACTCTTTGCGTTAGCTGATGAGCCACATATAGGTGCATTTGGTGATATTTGGGGGACACTCCATTAGAGTAAGCAGCCCAAATTGTCTTATGCATTTTCTTCACAGAATCATACAATTACAATATTTAAGAGTTGGAAGGGATTTAAGCAGCCAATGTTAGCCTGAAAGGAATTTCCATGATAACATACCAGCCTCTGCTTAGAGTAGGTAACGCAATAGCTCATTCCATTACTTCCCAAAGCACTCAGTTAAGTAGGTTTAATTGTTAGGAAATTTCTCCTTGACATGGAATCTAAATTTACCTCTTTGCAATCTCCACCCATGTCCTAGCTCCGCTCTCTAGAAACAAAAAGAACAATTTAAATTCCTCTTCAGAAGAGACAAAATTAGGATGATATGGGCTAACAGAATCTTGGCAATCTCCTCACACTAATATTCATTCTCTGACCATCATCTCTACCACTTCTCTACTGGAAACTTCGGCTCAGATCTTAGATCAACCTTGGTTTTTGATGGTTTAGCTTTTTCCTTATCTTGCCAGATCTAGACCTCCATGTCACTTCCAATCATTTTGTCTGCTCTCTGATAATCATCACCACCATCTCCTTCCTTCCCACCATGTTCCCTTTTATATGTTGTCCACTACTTGAGTGCAGAGATTGCCTTAGTGGCTGGTGTCTATCCCTACTGCTTAGCACTATGTTTGGAACACAGTATATCATCCATCTATCTGCCTATCCGTCTCTCTCTTATTATCTATCAACCTCCCAACCTACCTCTCTCATCTCTTTATCTAATCTCTTTTTCTGTCTCTGTCTGTCTGTCTTTCTTTCTCCCCAATTTGACAGCCCATAACATACAAGTATTTTATATATAATAGATAGCCCTGAATCTTCTTTTCCCAGTATAAATATTTCTAGTTTCATTTTTTTTTGTTTTTGCAAACAACTGTCACATTATTTGGAATCAAGATGCTCACTGTTCTCCTTGCATTCCTCTGATGATCTTCCAATATACTATCTAGTGTTTATTAAAATACTTTTATGTTTGCAAAATGTTTTACATGTTACCTCATTTGATGCTGTTTCTATTCTCATTTTGCAGCAAAAGCAGTCAAGGTAAAGAAAGATTAAATGAATTATCCATGGTTTTGTAGCTAAAAAGTATCTGAAGAAAGAGTCAAATTCAGGTCCTTGACTCAAAATCCATTACTGTGTGCCATCTAATACTTTTTCTTCAACTATGGCACCCCAAACTGATACAATAATCCAAATTGAGGCTGACTAGCACAGAGAATTGAGGGGTTAAACTTCTTTATTCCTTGAATCTATGCCTCTCTTAAGGTAGCCCCAAATCACATTGGCTTTTTTGGCTGCCATGAAACATTAATGTTTCCTATAGAACTTATTGACTGCTAAAAATCTTAGGTCTTTTCCAGACAAACCCTGTCAAACCATGCACCTCATATCTCAAATTTGTATTTGCAAAACTGATTTTTTAAAATCAAGTTTAAAACTTTATGTTTACTCCTATTGATTTTGATCTTACTAAATTCAATCCAGTGATTTTGCTTTGAAAGGACTTTTTGGATTCTAAATGTGCCATCCAACATATTTTCTACCTCAGTCAGCTTTGGATCTTTTGCAAATGGGATGATCATGCCATCTATATCTTTATTAAAGTAATTGATGAAACTATTAATAACAAAATAGGAAAAAACCCCAAGTAAAACAATAGCAAAGAGCTAGTCACAGATCCCTGGGATCCTTGGGACACTCCACTAGAAACAGCTGCGAAATTAGCACATTGGATACTCTTTGAATCTAACTATTTGACCATTTCTGAATGGTCATTTCTGAATGGTGAGCAGCATGCTCACATCTTTCCATATTTTCCATGAGAACTGTATGATACTTTATCAAATCTAATCTATTACTTCAAAGTAGATTATATCGGATATCAATTCAAATCTACTTTATCAAATTTAATTCTAAAATTTAAGTAAAATACATTTTTCATAAACCTACAATAGGTCAGTATAGAACTATATTCATTCTATTAATTATCCATTAAGAAACTGAAACAAGTGAATTGTCTTTGTGCTCAAACCTCAAGTTTCTTCAGAGTTTGTCTGGGACACAAGTATGAGTCTTCTTTACATTCAATAAAACCTAGGTAGTTATCAAAATCCATACTGGGATGGGTTTTGAATTTGATATGAAATATTCCTCCAAATTACTCAAGAAATAGGAAGCCTTTGACTTTGCCCTCCTACCTTGCACCTGGAATTTCTTCTCTCTGTTTAATGACACACTCCTCCTCCCTCTACCCCTGTTCATAGAACACAGGTAATCAACTTATTACATCCCCATAATTTATAAGACATAGCTAAGTGAAGGAAAGTCTTGTTAAATATTACCAAATGGAGTGCTCTCCCCAACCATTTCCTGAAACTCTTCCCGATTACCTTTCACACTGAATAGAATAGTCAGGGCTTTTTGAAACATTCTTACCACAAATTGTGGGAAAATACTTCATAAATCAGGGAGAGATGGACGTATATCTGTAATAAACTTAGCTATAGATCTCAACATATAAACCAGGAGGGTAAGGGCAGTATGGGAAGAATGGTTTGTCTTCCCATTCCTAGAAGAACCCCTTCCCCACCAAGGATTTG
This sequence comes from Monodelphis domestica, assembly GCF_027887165.1. NCBI lineage: Eukaryota > Metazoa > Chordata > Mammalia > Didelphimorphia > Didelphidae > Monodelphis > Monodelphis domestica. The sequence continues at coordinate 118,493,851 of NC_077231.1, forward strand.
TGAAAACTGACATTTTCTGGTTCTTGGGAACTTTCTTTCATTTAGATCTTTGCTTCTGCTCCTGGTCTGGTCATTTAAACGGTGTTGATTCTGTTACTGATCTCACCTATTGCAAGTAGAGGAAATAGAGGCTTAGACTGGAACTCTGGCCCTGCTTCTGAGATTGGTTTCATCTCTCCTGCTACTTGTCCTGGTCACTACAGGTAGAGGAGTGGGTCACAGAAACTGGCAGCTCAGGAATCAGACCCTTGCTTCCATTCATAGAGCAGGTCTGACTGCATTGAGTCTCTGCTGATTCTTTCCTAAATGTCTAATCATAAGTTTCTCTCAAGGAGAAAAAAAATAGGTGGGGGAGAAAACTCAATTCTTTCATTCCCTTGCTCCTGTCCTTTACCTGACTAAAGACTCTTTAGGACCCTTTTTCTTGCTGTGTAGCTTCTTATCCCCTGAACGCCCACTGTCTTGAAATTCAGTGATGGAGAAAGAACATAGTTATCATTAGCAATATTCTGCCAGACCTCTCATTATCTTCAAATTATCACCCTAAGCCCTGAGGTAACTAATAATGCAGACAAGCTAAAGGCCCTGTGTAAGCACAAGTTGCAAACATAATTATAACAGACAACAAAGAATGAATAGACACAAGCTCCTCTTTCCTTACAACAACCTGAAGATGCGGGCTCTGAAATTAGATGTCCTCAGGACATATATACAACCTCTCTCTTTCCACCATCTAAGAAAGGATTTCATGCCAATATTAGTGCCTCTGTTGTGTTCCTGGAAATAGTCTAGGAATAACTTTCCCAAAGGCTTTCTTGTCATACCTGTTGCCCTTATGAGCCCCAACCATTAGCTACTGGGTCAGATTTGACCCAGAATTCTTTCCTTCCAGTGCAATGATCTGTTTAGGTTAGTAGGACTAAGACACACACTGTAGGGAAGCATTGCTGCTTTCGACTTGGAATCAAAGGTCCAGCTTTACTATTTTCTATCTGTATGATATTAGACAAGTTATTTAATCTCTCCTGGGTTAAAGTTTCTTCATATGTGGAGGCAGGAGATTGGAATAAAAAATTTCTAAGGTTCCTAACATTTCTAAGTTTCTAATAATTTTTCTTTAAGCATGTGGTAAGTTTTACCTATAAACTCATTTAGTTAGGGTGAATCTTTTTCTTTGGTAATTTATGGATTGTACAACTTAATTTTCTGCAATGAAGATCTATATTTTACATACTGTTTATTTGATTTTCTTAGATTTGATTTTCTTAGATTCTTAGATTTTCTTAGATTTCTTAGATTTCTTAGATTTTCTTAGATTCTTAGATTTCTTAGATTTTAAAACCTTTCCTTCTATCTTGGAAGTAGGTATTGATTCCAAGAGAGAAGAGTGGCAATTGGGGTTAAGTGACTTGCCCAGGGTCACACAGTCTGAGGCCAAATTTGAACCTAGGATCTCTTATCTCTAGATGTAACTCTCACTTCACTCAGTCACCTAGCTGTGCCCTATTTTGTATTTATTTGAAATGTTTCCTTTATGATTGTGCATAACAGGTTCCAATACTTCTTTTTATTTTTTTCTCAAGTGTGATTTCATTTTTTTTTATTGTTCATGTGATAACTTGATTTTCCTCTTTTGGTTTTTTGGGAAGATTTGCCAGAGATTTATTGATATTGTCAGTCTTTCCAAAGATTTAAATTTCTATGGTCTTTTATTTTCCGTTTTATTTTCTTTCTATTTTTATTTTCTGCACTTATTTTGTTTTTATAAATTTACTTTCTAGTTAGACAATTATATCCTCATTTCATTAACCATTTCTTTTTCTGTTTTCTAATTTGTATCATAGATATATCTTTTCCTCTGAGAACTACTTTTGTGTATCCAAAAATTTTGATATGCAGACCTATTATTGCCATTCTTTCAAGTAGTTATTAAGAATTTCCATGATGTATTCTTTGACTTTGACATTATTCAGACTGTCATCATTAAGTTTCCATTTAGGCATATTTTGCCATTTTTCTCTTTATTAATTTTTATTTTATTGTGTTATAAATAGCATTTCTCTTTTTTTTTTATATTTCTTTATGGTTTCTCCTTGTCAAAGCTACCATATACTGCTTTATATTGTGTTGCTACCTTAATGTTCCCATTTGGAAGAAGCCATAAATATTTCAAGTATAATTCTTCAATAATTTGTTAATTATGTATTTTTTTCTTTCTTGTTAATTCACCTTTTTATTTGTTGATCTAATTCCCTTTCTTTTGCTTCCCTGTTAAGCAAATGATTTAAAAATTTCCGTCCTTTCTTCTCCTTCTTCCTTCATTTTAAGTAACTTCTTTTGTTGTACCATTTTATAAAAATAATACCTTGGAGAGCAGTTAGGTGGCTCAGAAGATTGAGAATCAGGTCTAGAGACAGGAGGTCTTGGGTTCAAATTTGGTCTCATACACTTCTAGTTGTGTGATCCTGGGCAAGTCACTTAAACGCCATTGCCTAGCCCTTATCCCTCTTCTGCCTTGGAACTAATACACAGTATTGATTCTAAGATGGAAGGTAAGGGTTTAAAAAAATAAAAATTAATACCTTGCTTTGTCTTTCTCTTTTTTCTAGTCTGTTATGAATTTTATTATCTGATTCTTGAACTATACTCTGACCTGTTCCCTTTTTATTTTCTTTTTGCTTAATTGAGGTAATTAAGTAACAAATTAGAACTTTCTCTTATATTTCATTTCTATGTAAGTCCTTTGCAGAATTTATCCCATCCTCTATTTGCTTCTGTACCTTGCTCATAGACATATTGATTCATGAAGGAAACAATGTCCAGTGAAAGCAGTGTTATGTGGTCAAAGTTATTCTGTGTCCAAAAGCACGAGGTCACTGATCCTACTCCTTGCCTTTGTCATGACAAATCTCTTCTCTAAGGTAATGTTATTCTTTCTCTGACTCTGTGTTCCCCTATCAGCCCTTATGGATGATGAATGATGATTTTTTATGTATCTTCTCTCTTGGAATAGGATATAGTACAAGGAGGCACCGTCCTTTCTTAGAGAAGGTTGTTTACTACTGTCTAAATTCAATACTCTTTCTTTATTCCTTTTGGGTCAAGGACTTCTGTTCCATGACTTATTCTTCCATTTTTTCTTAGGTATTTAAAGGTGTGTGTCTATTTACCAACTTTCCCCTTATTTGCCTTTTTTCTCACATTTTAAACTCCTTCAGCAAAAATAATTTCCTAATTAATAGGAAGATTTAACTCAGGAAATATGGAATAATTTTTTCTCTCTCCCCTTGTCCTGATTCTTTAGGTTACTCTTAAATCTTCAGCCCAGTAGGTCCTTTGTGTCCCTTGGATGAATACTTTTTTTTTTTACCCACAGTTCAGTCTGCTCTCTCTCTCTCTCTCTCTCTCTCTCTCTCTCTCTCTCTCTCTCTCTCTCTCTCTCTCCTCTTTCTCTCTCAACATTTCTCTATAAATGTGAGAAAATGAGTAACTATTTATTAGTCTTTTTTCTCTTTGCATTTTTTGGGTGAGATATTTGAAAATCTAATAATTTATCTTTTTTTTTGTTTTTTTAATTGATTTTTATTAAATTTTAGGAATGCCTCAAATACTTCATTGAAGATTCATCTGTTTTCATTGATGATCAGCCTCAGCATTTCAGGATGTTATTTTGGGTTGCAGTTTTAGCTACTTTTCTTTTTTATTCTATATTGTTTCATAGAAAATAAATTTAGAACTAAAGTGACCTTTAGTGTTTCTAACCTCCTCATTTTTTTAGTGAGGAAAATGAGGTGAGGTTATATAGATAATGAAAATTTGAATTGAGGCCTTTATTTGTTTTTTTAATGAATATTCTTTTTTAATTTACAATATTTCCATGGTTACATGATTCATGATTTTTCCCATCCCTTTTCCTTCCTCCTCCTGAAGATGACAAGTAGTTCCACTGGGTTATACGTGTATCATTGTTCAAAACTTATTTCCATGTTATTCATATTTGCAATAGAATTTTTAACCTTTTAACCTAAAAATCCCTAATCACATCCCTATCAAACTATGTAATCAATCATATGTTTTTCTTCTGCGTGGACAGCGCTCTTTTTCATAAATCCCTCAGAATTGTTCTGGATCACTGCATTGCCACTAATGGAGAAGTCCATTACAGTCGATTGTACCACAGTGTATCAGTCTCTGTATACAATGTTCTCCTGGTTCTGCTTCTTTCATTCTGCATCAATTCCTGGAGGTTGTTCCAGTCCCCATGGAATCCCTCCAATTCATTATTCCTTTGAGCACAATAGTATTCCATCACAAACATATACCACAATTTGTTCAGCCATTCTCCAATTGAAGGGCATCCCCTCATTTTCCAAATTTTTGCCACCACAAAGAGTGCAGCTATGAATATTCTTGTACAAGTCTTTTTCCTTATTATCTCTTTGGGGTACAAACCCAGCAGTGCAATGACTGGATCAAAGGGCAGACAGTCTTTTAAAGCCCTTTGGGTTTCATGAATGTTCTTAAAGAATATTCTGGGATTATTTAATGAACTATAATGTTTTTCTGTCACATTTGGAAGTCTTCTCTTTGTTGATTGCAAAATTTTCCTTATTGAAATTGTGAAATTTTGCCACTATATGCCCTGGAGTATTTTGGTATTATTTTTGGTAACAATCTGTGGATTTGATTAATCAGTGGTTTCGTTTCTCAATTCCAAAGTTTTACTAACTTCTAAAATATTATTTCCTGCCATATACTATTCAAGTTTTTAAAATTTTTGCATGCTATTTTGGAAGGTCTATGATCCTTAAATTAGCTCTGCACCTTATTAAGGTGACTTGCCTTGATTTTGCCATGCTCAGCTACTGCTTGTGAGCTAGATTTTTATATAGACCTCCTTGAAGTTTTGGTATTTTTCTTCTATTCCTAGTTAATTGCTTCTTTCCTTCCTTATTCTTTGGCTCCTGCCCCTTCCATTGCTGCCCAGACCCTGAGGCTGAGCAGACTGGACATCCTCAGACTCTTTCTGCTGAGGAATTTAGGGATCTGACCTGCTTCCCTTTCTGGAGTAAATTCTTTTGGAGAAACTAGGTTTCCAGTCACGTGTTTTCCTCAAGAATGGAAGTTCTTTCCCTTCTTATCTGTTTTCTTTCCTTTCCTATGCTAGCCAGAAACAGCTTTCTGCTTTTTGGAATATCCAGACTGAGCCAGAAATCTACTGAGCTGGACCCTGATTCATAATCCCACAATGTTGATTATTTTATGCAGTTGGTATACAAAGTGGGTGGGGGACAGTATTAGGAATGCTGAGTAACAGTGCAGAATATTTCAGTTCTCCAGTGATGTTCCATGAGATTTTTACCTTGTGTGATGTTTTTGTCTTATCTTGAGGATTCAGCTTTAGTTACTCATTCCTGTCTGGTTCATAACTTTTTTTTTTTTATCCAAGGTTTTTGGGTCATAGAAAACAAGAACCCCACCCTCTTTCTGGTCACATGATCCCATACTGTATTTTGATCCAATTCAAAACACTCCCTCTCTTCTCTTTTCATGGAATTGCCGAGTTGTACAGGACTTCAGAAGTCATGGATTCTATCCCTCTGCCTAATGAAGGCATGAATTACATGGGTATTCATGAGCCAAAATTTATTTCCCTATAAATGCCATCCACTGGTCTTACTTTGTTCAGAAGTTAATAAAAAGAGTCCATACATGATAGTGGTGGCGTTTGTTTTATGCTAAGCTGATTAGCAGAAAGTCAGTCTCTCCTGCAGGCAGGGAAATGTCAGAGTGGATAGAGTAATGGGCATGGAGTCAGGAAAGCCTGAATTCAAATCCCACTTCAGATATTTCCTAACTGTGGGACCCTGGGCAAGTCACTTAACTGTGTGACTCAGTTTCCTCATCTGCAAAATATAGATAATAAGAGTACGTACCTCCCAAGTTTGTTGTGAGTAGCAAATGAGATAATATTTTTAAAGTGCAGTGCCTGGCAAGTAGTAGGCATTTTTTATTAATTCAAATAATTCTGGCTACCTTCTTCTTTTTCTGTGATCTGAGCTACTCTCCCCTTGATCATTATTATGTCAAACCAGACATTCAAAAATACTGGATGTCTAGCTCAGTGCCTTCTCAGCTGGCTACCTCTGCTCTGATCCATTTGCCTAGAGAAATCCTGGCAAAAGTATTCTTTCTGTCTTGAGAAGTTATAAAACTCAGTTGATGACTCTCTTCTTCAGCCACAAACTCCCAGCCAAAGACTGTGCTTTAGCACAAATAAATCCTTCTATCCTTTTGGATGCTCCCTTTCCATGTTACATTCAAACAACACCACAGCACAATTTAGTAATGAATGTGGATTTATCACATCTGTCAGCTTAAGAGGCAAAGTAAATGTTTAAACACAGAAAAGTAAACAATATTTTAAAACAAAATAAACCTCCTGTGACCTGAGAGAAAAATCAGATTCTACTCTCTTGGGAAAGTGAGAAATGGAAAAGGGCAGAAGAGAATGGAAGAATCATCACCTTTGGTCTATTTTCTGGACATTTGCTATGCTTTATGAGGATTTGCTCACATTGCCTGTGTTCCATCTTCTGGTGTTGGCATCTTCATTGATTTCAGTCCCTTCACTGCTTCCCTAAGGACTGAACCTCCACTGCCTTCCCTCTCCTGCATCTCAGAGTTTTTAAAGTCTTTGCCAACAGATCCAAAAAGATGGGAGGGACTTTCTTAAAGAGTCCATTTCAGCCTTTTGACTTTCAACCTCAAGATCAGGAGGGCAAAAATCTATTCAGGTAGAAGAGGAGGCTTGGTGGTAGATTCCTGCCAGAAGTGATCAGGCACCTCTCTTAGCATTTTGTTCCTCCCTGGTGATACCTTAGAGTAGGTGCGGCTGAGACAGTACTATATGTGTCCCATCCCTTTAAATATTTGGTAGAATTCTAGGATGTAAGAACTGAGTAAGAGAAAGACTATAATTGAACCCCATTTTACAGATGAGGAATTTGAGGCCTATAGAAGTTTAGTGAGCTATACAATGCTAAAGGAGCAAAATAAATAATGGGTAGATTTTGAATTCTGGATCTACCCCTCCAAAATTCAATGCTTTTGGATTTGAGCTACCATTCTTCCCCCACCTCTGGTTCCAAATTGCTGCTTCTTCTTCAGGCTAATTATCCCTAGTTTCTTATTTGCCTTGGGAACTCTCTCTTCCTAGTGAAGTCTCCAAATCTCCATAATCCCTGAATTCAGAGTCAGAAGTCCAGACTTTGATTCCTAGCTCTGTTGCATACCAATTGCGTGCCTTTGGGCAAGCCTCTGCTCTTAGGACATCATTTCCCTCATATGTTAAACAAGGGGGTTGGATGGAGTCTCTGATATTTACTACTTGACTGATCAAAGGTGAATCACTTAACCTCCTTGGGCCTCATTTTCCACATCTTTAAAATGAGGGAGTTGGATTAATTGGCTTCTGAGGTTCCTCCTTGCTCTAGACAAATGATGACCTCTCTAGTTCTAAATCTTTTGATCCCCCCACTCCACCCCTACTTCAATCTCTCCTTGCTCAACACAATTTACTACCATTTCCATCAGCTTCCTCTTTCTTCTTCTGACCTGGTTTCTCCTGCTAGTTTCTTCCAAGTCAGGTTCTCTTCTAATTTTCATAATCCAAAGGAAAGGGGTTGGCCGTCCTTTATCTTCCCAGGTCAGATATTTGCTCTCCCATCCCACCTTAGCTTATCTTTTTAAGTCTCAAGACATCTCTCTCTTCTACCTCTTGTCTTACTTTTGGCTTTGCTTACCTATCACACCCTGACCTAACCTGAACTTTCCTCCCTGAATTAATTCTTTTTTCTTCACCTTTTAGTCCTTTAATCCAATTCTTCAATACCATTTTCCTAGTATAATGATAATATCCTCATAATCCTATTGACATTCATTTTTTATTTTTCTTTGTGCTTTTTTTTGGGGGGGGGGGAATATATCCTTCAGTCCCTTGCAGTCCCTGACTTTTACTGGATTTATTTAACCTTAGTGATTTACTGGGGAGAAAGGCGATCCAGAAGAATTGTGATGACAGTTTATCAATTATGGGTGAGGTTACTGAATTCAAACCACTCCAAAAAGAATTTCTGTATGCTAGAGAGAAGGCATATGGTAATTGTAAATTGGTTTAGAGATCAACCGGGAAAGGTGCCAAGTCCAACTGGTGGATCACAATATTTTTGATAGCCATAGCCTGTATTGTGTGCTCATTTTAAACTGTTCTCCTTACTATTCATGAGAAATTTTGACTTCTGATTTTGAGATGGAATCACTTCACATTTTCCCTTCTGTCTCTTCCACATGCTTTGGAGGGTATAGTTTTGAAGTAGCAAAGAATATCTCTGATTTTCTTGGTAGTGTGAGGAGGAGAAGTAATGGCCTCTAGGGGGATGGGTTGCAAGGGATATGGTGATGTCAAGGGAGACACAGTTTTTGATTGATTCTGGATTAAAAAGTTGGAGAATATAGAGAAGTATAGAGTCAAGCTAAAAGAATTCAAAGAGGCACTGAGGACTGAGCTAGGGGATAGATGAATTGGTGGGAGTGGACTTAGGAAAGAGTAGGAATGATTAGCATAAGGAAAGAGTCCAGGCAGAGGGAGGATAGGCATATAGTTTGCATGTGACTGGGTAAGCCCCGATGAGTTGGATGAGGGACCAGTGCCATAGGTGGTAGGTTGTTGGCATGCTCTGTCAATAAACAAGGACTTACTGTGCCCCAGGCTTACTGGTAGAATTTTGATGTTTGGTGTGTTCATCTTCAAGGCGTACTTACTTGGCTGAGAAAACAGGATCTCTAAATCCTAGAGAGTCTCTCATCCAACTTCCTCCTCTGTTCTGTGTATACTGAAATTTGCCTTTACTTGGTCATGTGTTTTTTCCCACGTAAAAGGTGACAGCCTTCCCTGCTAAGTCTTACACCATCTTTCTCTCTTCCTTTATTTTCATCAACATGAAGTCCTTGCCAACTGGAGCAAAAGACGTAAAAGACTTATTCATACCTAGTTTCGGGGACTTTTTTTTAAAATGGGTTTCCATATTGAAGTTTAGGGGTCTATTTTCTCTGCCCTAACCCAGCCCATCTTTACCACCCATTGTTCAGGGACACACATACCCCCACACACATTCTGAGCGTGCCTTGTGTCTTCGAAGGATCACCGTGCTGAGGTCCAGGTGACTGACCCTTGAAAAGTCACTCACAGGGTACCCCTAGATCCTGAGAATGCAATTGTCCCTCTAAGAACCCACTGCCAGTGCGAGTGTAAATTGAGGGGATGATCCCAGAAGGGGTACTTACAGGAGAGTGGTGGAGAAAGGCTCAGAAGAGTTCACTGATAACTTTTCAGTGTGAACGTATACTTCTTGGAAATGAGTAGATAATCCCCCCCCCCCCCCCCCGCAACTGATTGATAAACACTAGCTGTATACCTCTATGTACTATGTACTTATTACAAAATGAGACTCAGAGACTGTAAGTAATTTACTCAAGAACACATAGGTAACCTTGAAAGAAGATTTGAACCCTGGTCCTTGGACTCCAAAATCCAGAACTTTTCCCATTGCATCATATTTGTGGGCTACTTATTGGCTATTAGAGAGGTGGTTGGAAATTAGCATCTAAAATTACTTTCAGGTTACAGAGCTGTTCCAGAAGCCTGAAGGGTTTTTTTTTTTAACCTTACTTAGTATTTTAGTAACAACTCTAAGACAGAAGGGCAAGGGCTATGCAAATGGGGTTAAGTGATTTGCCTAGAGTCACACAGCTAAGAAATATCTGACACCAAATTTGAACCCAGGTCTTTCCAACTCCAGACCTAGTTCTCTATCCACTGAGCCACCTATCTGTCCCTAGAAGCCTGTAGATTTCCCAAAGAAAGCTGTTATATGTTAGAGTTAGGTTTCTCGGCACAGTTCTGGACACGTAGTAGGCATTAAATAAGTAGTTGTTGGTTTTGGAAACTTATTAAAGTTCTTTCTCTAAGATCATCTTCGTTTCCTTATCCAGTGGAACATCCTGTTAAACAACTAATTGTTTGATGTGACTTTTCTAGACTCAGTTTCTTCAAGTGTAAAATGAGGTGGTTGGACTAGATTATCTCTAAACTCCCTTCTAGGACTAAATCCTATGATTCTTTGTCTCTAGTTTCAGCAGTGAATCATCACCAAAAGGTATATAAATGTTTAATTATAAAAGTTTAAGACTTGTTTCATTAAGGAACAGATTGCCTTTTGGAACATCAAGTTTTCTGTCTCTGTTCTGGCAGAGGCTAAGAGGTTAGATGACCATCTTTCAGCAGTGCAGAGAGAATTCCTTAATTAGATGGGAGATCAGAGCCAGGTGGTCAATCATCAAACATTGATTTAAGTATTGGCTATGTGCCAGGTACTCTGCTAAAGACTGAGGATACCCCCCCCCAAAAAAAGGGCAAAAAAGATTGTCCTGGCCCTCAAGAAGCTCACATTTCTAATGAGGGAGATAAAAGGAAAATGATTAGGTATACACAAGATATATACAGAGTAGCTGAAGATAACCTGAAAAGAGGCATTAATAGATGGAAGGAGAGGAAAGGAGCTAACTCATGAAGAAAACCAGGAGAAATTAAGAGTAAAGGTAGCAGGTCAGAACATTTCAGAAAAGGCAGAAAAAGACATGGTGGGTAGGCCAGTGATAATATAAAGGTTAGTGAGATATCAGGAAGCTGAAGAGGTAGGAAGGGACCATATTATAAAGAATTCAATTAGAATGAATATTAATTATTAGTTTCAAGATAGAAGAATGGTAAGGGATAGGCAACTGGGGTCAAGTGACTTGTCCAAGATCACGCAACTAGGAAGTATCTGAGGCCAGATTTGAACCCAGGGCCTCCTGGATCTAGGCCTGGCTTTCTATCCATTGAGTCACTGAGCTAACCCCAAAGAGTCTGATTTCTGACATTGATATGGCCAGATTTGGTCAGATTTATTTTGAGAAAAACCACCTAGACAGTGGAATAGAGAATGGACTGGAGTGGTGAGAAATGAGACAGTGGGACCAGTTAGAAAGCAGTAATCCATGTAAGTATTATTTCTTGAATTAGGGTTGTGTCAATAAAAATAGTGAGAAGAGAATGTATATGAGAGATATTATTAATACATTGGATATCTGTTGTGAGTGAGACCATGGAGTTTAGAATGACACTGAAGTTTGTAAGCTTAGTGATTGAGAAGATGGTGGTGACCTTGACAATGATTGGGAAATTCAGAAGTGGAAAGGCTTGGGAAGAATGACGATAAGTTCTGTTTTTGATACGCTGAGTTTGAGATGCCTTTGGGACCTATAGTTAGAGTCATTTAATTGGAGGGAGGGGGGAAAGAAGACAGACAGACAGACACAGACAGATAGACAGACAGAGAGAGACAGAGAGAAAGAGAGACAGAGAGAGACAGAGAGAGAGAGAGAGAGAGAGAAAGAGAGAGAGAGAAAGAGAGAGAGAGAGAGAGCAAGCATGGATTAATGAAATAGAAACTGCCTCAAATCAGGAATTTATAGTTTAAGTCCTATCTCTCAAACATACTGGTTGTGGGACTTAGACAAGTTACTTAGTTTTTCAGTATCAGACAACTCTTTAAGACTAAAAATTAAAGGTTGGTTGCTCCTCTGCTTTGATAATAATAGCTTCCTTAGTGGGGGATCCACATATCAATGAAATCACAGTTTGGTCCTCAAAGAAAGATGCATGGAGTGTTAATTATGTCACAGACCATTTAGTTTACCTCCTTAGTTTTATAGGTGAAAAATTATACCCAAATTCATGGGGGGGGGGCGGGCGGGCAGAGATGGAGGATTACAATATGTAAGACATCAGTATTTCTTTTCTAGTTCATAAAAACTATACTCCATGTAATTCCATGTGCCTGAATTTATAATCCTCAGAATGATGGGTGTACTAAGCGCATTTATTTAGCCTGGGGTGGGAAGAATGGGCTGGTCTAAAATATACTACATATGTGTGGGTTGCTGTCATTATTATTTTTAGCATTTGGTAATGGACAAGGAATGCCTTCCTCCCCTATTTTTGGATGCTCTGTATACATGTCCCAGTGTAAGAAAGGACCCTGAGCTTGGAAAGGCAGTGTGGAGGGAAGGGACAGAAAGCACTCTTTTAGTGTTCTTGTGGCTGTTCCAAAACATTGCTTCTGGTGAAGGTGGAGCCCAGATTAAAAAAAAAAAAAGTGGTGCTAGAGAGCATATTTTCTGGCAGTTGCTGCTGTTGGAATGTGACTTAATTTGTGTATAAGTGGATGCTCTCTGGAATCCTGGAATCACAGATTTGGAAGGAACCTCACCCAAAGGGGATGATCCTTCTCTATAACTTCCCCAACAAATATTCATCCAACTTCTCTATTTGAAAATGGAGGGGGTGAGGAAAAAGAAGGTTCTTCCTTCTTATCTAATAATGAACATTATTGAGCACGTATATGTCTGAAGCCACTGAGATGGGTTGGAAGCAATCTCAATACTTTGCTACATCTGTGATCTCATCAGTATCCATCCTCCCTACTTTGGAGTACATCATAGCTCATTTGTGCCTTTTTTTCCTCTTTATTTCTTCTTCATTTCTCTCTATAAGAACTCCATAAGACATCCATCTGGAATGCGGGAGGCCTTCCTTGAGGTCACTTAATATATTGTGAAAGCCATTGTAACCTTTCTATTGTCCATCTATGATCTCTTGTTTTTGCTAAATGACTACCCTTTGACTTCCTGGTCTCTTAAATGAAGGAAGGCACTCCTTTTTTTCTCCACCCTAATTGATTCTTTATCCCATTTAGCACAGCAGCTGTTTCAGATTTTCACTTCTATCCTTAAGCCTCCCACAATACCTCTCTTCTCCACCCTTTCATCTGGGGACTTTGTCTCATACTTTGTTGAAAAAAATTAGGCTTTTTCTTCCCTCATTCTCATTTCACAACCTTTTGAAATCACCTTCTATTATCTCCTTCATACCAGTCTGATAAAGAAGTAGACCTTCTCCTTGCCCAGGTCAATCCTTCCACATATATCCTTGATCCCCTCCCTCCTCTCCCATTTTCTCCAGCAGATTGCCCCAGTAACATTTCTCTTCTCTCTAATCTCAAGTCTTTCCCTATCTATTGGTTCCTTCCCTGCTGTTTACAAGTACCTTCCAGTCTTGCCTATACTTCAAAAACCTTCACTATATCCTACTACCTTTGCTAGCTACTGGCCAATATCTTTCCTTCCTTTCTCAGCCAAACTCCTTTAAAAAAGTTATTTTTCTTCCATGCTTCCACTCACTCCACTCTCACTGTCTTCTAAATCTTCTGCCATCTGTTTTTAGGTTTCGTTACTCATCTAAAACTACTCTCTCCAAAGTTAATAATATTCTTTTAATAGACAAATTTAATGACCTTTTCTCAGCCTTCATCTTTCTTATTCGCATTGTAGCATTTGACATTGTTGACCACCTGAATAATCCCTCCTCTCTAGGTTTTCCTGAAGCTACTCTCTCTGTATTCTCCTTTCTGCTTGTCTGACCACTCCTCGGTCTCCATTGCTTTCTCATGACCCATATCCAACCTATTAACTATGAGTGTTCTCTAGGTCCTTTTATCTTTCTGTATTTGTATTTGTATCTGTATTCTGTATTTGTGAAGCACTTAGCAAAGTGCCTAGTACATAATAGATGATTTATAAATGCGTGTTCTCTCCCTCCTCTCTTTCTGAAGAAATTACAGGGTGAGAAAGAGACAGAGACAGACAGAGACAGAGAGACACAGAGAGGAGTAGAAAGGGAGTAACTTCTGTAATTTCATCATCTCTCATGAATTCAATTATCATCTGTATGCAGATGATTCTCTATAATCAGTTCAAGTCACTTTCCTGAGATCTAATTCCACATCTCCAACTGTTTATTGGACATTTTAAGTGAAATTCTCCATAGACATCTTAAATTCACTATGCCCCAAAAGGAGCTCATTATTTTTGTTGTTGTCCATTTTAAATAAATTTTTATGATTTGATTTTATGTAACTTCTGTTTTATTTTCATTTTTTTCAATGATAAACATTTATATTTTTTCTTTCTCTCCCACCTCCTTACCCTAATGGAAAAGAAAAAAGAAAAATCCTTGTGACAAATATACACAGTCCAACAAAACAAATTTCCATGTTGCCATGTCTCAAAAAATACATGCCCCATTCTGTACTTTCAATTTACTACCTCTCTGTTAGGATGATATAGCATATATTACATCATAGTTCCACCAAATTGGTGTTGGTCATTGCATGGATCAGAGTTCTTAATTCTTTCAACATCGTTTGTCTTTAGAATAGTGTTCACTATGTTGTTTTCCTGGTTCTACTCATTTCACTCTGTATCAGTTCAGACAAGTTTCCCCAAGTTTCTCTGAAACTGTCCTTTTCTTGTAGCACAGAACTCATCATTAATTCCCTCTCAAAAAAAAGAGATTTTGTTACTTTGGTAACTTCCCCCCCACCCCCATCCTATAAGATGGATAATTAGTAAAATTTTATTTTTAATTTTTAATATAACTTTATTTTAAAAAATATTTTGCATGGTTGCATGATTCATGTTTTCTCCCTCCTCTATTCCCTCCTGCCTCCTGGAGCTGACAAGCAATTTCACTCAGTTATACATGTATTATCACTCAAAACCTATTTCCATGTTATTCATTTTTGTGATAGAGTAGTCTTTTAAAACCAAAACCTCAAATCATATACCCAAATAAACAAGTGACCAATCATATGTTTTTCTTCTGCATTTCTAATCCCATAGTTCTTTCTCTTGATGTGGATTGCATTCTTTCTCATAAGTTCCTCTGGATTGTCCTAGATCATTGCATTGTTATTAGTAGAAAAGTCTAATATATTTTCTTGTTATTGTGTATAATGTTCTCCTGGTTCTGCTCATTTTACTCTGTATCGGTTCATGTAGGTCTTTATAGTTCTTATAGAAATCAAACAGCTCATCATTCCTTATAGCATTGTAGTAGTGAATCGAATTTTAATATCGCTTTGTAGCTGAGGAAAATGAAATAAAGGGACTTATCCTGACTCTTGCAAGTATAGAATCCAAGTCCAAAATGCTAATTTCTTAACTATAAGTGCAGGACTTTTAGCAATTACATAAAACTGAAACAGAGTCCTATACTAGGGACAGTCAACCATAGAACTCCAAGAGACAAAGTTTATCAGTTCTCTTAGTCCAAGAACATCAAGGAAGGGAAAACAGATGGAAGCCAAAGTATTAATGCCACAGACACAGCAGGTTTCAATCACCTGGGAGCATTTGATCTGATGGCTCTCTACTATCTACTTCTCTGATATTACTGTCTTGAAACAGTTACTTATTTTCTTTTGTAAAAATAATTAATTAAAATTTTCAGTTACATGTAGAAACATTTTTTGACAATTGTTTTCTGACATTTTAGGATTTAGATTTTTCTCCCTCTCTCTTTTCCCTACCCCCTTGAGGCAGTAATAGTCTGATATTGCTACTTATTTTCTTAAGTGTAGAGTCCCAAATCTGTGATGCAGTTACCAAGTTAAAATGGACCTATAGAGTATAGAGCCTGGGGTAATTTGTCTGAAAAGACCCTGTATGTGAAATGAGGGTGCCCCAGAAACCGCAGTGGTAATCAAATGATCCATAAACAAAGTTATCTCAGTGGTTTGTATCTATCAAAGAATCTTGTATGATTTTTAACATTTTCATGGGAAGAAATAACATTCCCTTCTTCAACCATGACACCCTTCCTGACTTAGAGCTGTATACTTTCTAGCTACGAGAAGAACAAGCTGGTCCTGTATTTCCTAAGCCCCTTTCATTTAAGGATTTCTGAGTGATCTCGAGGCATTGACTCATTAATTCCTGTGGAAACCCTGAAAGTATGCAGGTTTCTGTGAGTTTTGTTTTGAGTTGGCTATGTCTCTGACACATCAAGTGAGTCATTTGTCAGAGATGAACCCAGATGAGAATCTGGATGGTATTTCATGCAATACCAGTGCTCTGAATGTAGGGGACAGTTTAGAATCTTTTCAGCTTCCCTAAGTTCTACTGGATCTTATCTTTCTGACTTGGAGAAGGGTAGGGTGAGGTGATGTATGTACCACTTCTTTAATGCTAGAAATGGTAAAAATAGGTATTTGAAGGAAGAAAGAAGGAAATAGGTAGGCTGGGACCAGACTTTTACAAAATTCTGAGGTAGTTCATGTTTGATTTTCTTGACTGAATCCAAATTTTTAACATAACTATCATAGACCCACCATCTATTACTTGTCATCCTTAGTAGCACCTCATGTTTAAGATCTATCCTATATCCTCCCATCTTTAAAACTATTTTTCTCTTCTATTCCTTTGGAGTCCATTCTGCACTTTGATAGTTTATCTGATCATCTAATTCAGGATGAGATATTAACTTGTTGTTATTCAGTCATTTCAGTCATGTCTGACTCTTTGTAACCTCATTAGGGTTTTCTTAGCAAAAATATTGAAGTGGTTTGCCATTTCCTTCTCCAGATCATTTTTTCTGTCTTATCTTCCAGATGAGGAACTGATGCAAAGGGATTAAGTGACTTTCCCAGGGTCGCACAAGTAGTAAGTGTCTAAAGCCATATTTGAACTCATAAAAATGAGTCTTCACAAAGATATTAACATAATTAATTATTTAATGATTAATATCATTATACTGTTCAATGACCTATTATTTTTAGATAATAGTTATTTTTAAATATTTTTAATTTATTATCCATTATTTATTAATTTATTTAATATTTAAAAAACATTTGAGTGTGGGGTTAAGATGGTGGTATAAAAGATATAGGGGAGGTTTTCTTTTCCATTTTGACTCCATCAATAATTTTAAAAGGGCTAGATCAAAAATGATCAAAGTATCCAAAGAAAAACACGAATAAATGCCTTCATTTAGCCTAAGATAATACAAAAAGACAGCTATGAGTTCTGGTACTAGAAGAAAAATTTCATCAGCAAAGCCAGCAAAACCTCAGGCAAACAGGCATGGCAACGCCTAGACAAGAGCAAAATTAGTGGTAGTACCTTGACTGAGGAAGCCCAACAGGGCAGGGAGGGGCAAAATATTTCAATAATATGCCTGCTAGGGAAGCCCTGGCAATGGAGGTGGGATATAAGACTACAGCAGAGCCCTCTCTGGGAACAATCAACCACAGAATTCTGACTGGAGACACTGAAGCTTGTTAGTGCACTGAAGCCAGAAGGCAAAAACAATGGCAGGAACCTGGGAAGTTGAAACTAATACCAAGCACAGACTGAACACCCATAATAAATGAAATCTGACTCAGTCTGGTTCTCTGGTAGTTTAGGTTCGAAGTTCGATATTATAACAAAAAGAAGCACTCTAAAGTAATTTAACTATGTACAAAAGGAGATTTACTTAAATGATGCTCAATAAGGACCAAGTTTGTTCAAAGCACTTGTTTGGAGTAAATCAAATGCATCTGGTCAATAGGGTAGGGTATGAAGACTCATATCTGTGGAATACATTTGTCAGGTCTGAAGGGTCTAGCTAATTTTATTTGAGGGAATTGGCTTTTTTCCTCCCCGTAGGTGACCAGGAAGCTATATCAGTGGTCTATGTCTTAGTCTTCTGATCCAATCAAATCTTGAGGATAGTTTCAATGTATTTTAAGGGAAAAACTGCCTATACAGGGCAAGCTTAAAGGAAAAACTACTTCAGATGTCATGGGAGGGAATTTGCTCTTACAACACCATTCTACATGACTGGAGGAGGGAAAGAAAAGCTATTCTTGGCATGAAGTCATTAAGATTAAGAACTGAAGAGATAGGTATGACAAACACTATAAAGGAATATGCATCAAGAGACATCCAAAAGGAAAACTCACAAGAGAGGAATGCCAAAATAAGTATGCTTCTTATTTGGGGAAAAAATGACTTGATGATAAAGACTATATAAGAGTACTTGGATAAGATAAAATAGATGATTAAAAATAAAATAAGAGCTCTGCAAGAAAAAATTGGAAGGAAAAAAATAGCTTCCTACAGGTAGAAAACCATATGCAAGTAGCAGATTCCCTGAAAATCAGAATGGACCAAGCAGAACTTAATGATTCCATGGGATAGCTGTAAATATTAACATAAAATTAAATGATTGGACAAAACGGATTTTAAGGATCATTGGTCTGATGAAAACCTGAAAACCTGACCAAGGGGGGAAATATATTTCAAGAAATTATAAATTAAAACCACCCACATTTATTAGTACTGGAGGGCAAAGAGAAAATTAAAAGAATCCATGGGACATCTCTCTTTTTAAAAAAAATAATTAATTAATTAATTTAGAATATTTTTCCATGGTTACATGATTCATGTTCTTGCCCTCCCTTTCTCCTTCCTCCTGGAGGCAACAAGCAATTCCACTGTTTTTCAAAACCTATTTCTATATATTAATATTTGCAATAGAGTGATCATTTAAAGTCAACCTCCCCAATCATATCCCCATCAAAGCATGTGATCTATCCTATATTTTTCTTCTGTGTTTCTACTCCCACAATTCTCCCCCCAGATGTAGATAGTGTTCTTTCTCCCAAGTTTTTGCAGATTGCATGGGACATCTATTGAAAGAAACTCTAAATCTTCCAGAAAAGTCATTTTCAAAATCCAAATATTTTAGGTAAAAGATACTACAATAGTAAGAAGGAAAGGATAAAAATGCAAGAATTAGTCAGGATCACATAAGGCTTACCAATAAGCTATTGATAGAGGAAAATTCCTGGCATGCAACATCCCAAAAAGTAAAAAAAAATAGGTTCACAACCTGAAGTTGCTTATCCTGAAAGACCTAGTATAAATTTATTAAAGGGGAAAATGGGTGTTTATTCGAGGATTTCCAAGACTTCCTGATGAAAATATTAAAGCTGGATAGAAACAGCGCAATGTAAATACAGGAATCAAAAGAGACCTAGAAAGCTAAATATATTTTAGCAACTGCTAGTGACTAAACAAAGATAAAGTGATAATAGAGAGAAAAGAGACAAATGATCCCTTAGACTCTTATCTTCAAGGATCATATACATAATATAGTTAATAAGAGAGATTAGTGATGGTTTTGTTTTGCATTGATGATATGAAGAAAGGAAAGAAAAAATGATAAGGGAAAAATGAAAAAGGTGATGGAACTTAATGTATCTTGTAATTTGGGCAAATGAGAAGACAAATATGCAAAAAAGGCAAAAGGTATTTGGGGGAGCAGGCATCACATGATCTGAGTCAGAAAAAGGTAGGTTGAATTCGTGCGTGTGCACATACACACACACACACACCACATCAACATTGAGTTTGTGTAGTTAATCAGTCAAAGTATTTAATACTGGTTAAAAGAAAAATGGAAAAGTTGGTTAGTGGGACAGTTTAGGACCTCAAGATCCAAAAGTAAATTAATCTAGTAGCAGAGTGTTTGATTAACCTAAAGACTCTAAGTACTGAGGTAAGAACTTATCCAACAAAAACTTATGGGAAAAATGGAACATAAATTAGATTTCTACCAATATTTCACGCCAAATGAATGCATGGCCTAGATGTGAAAGATCTAATAAAAAAATTCAAGGATAATGGAAGGAAATAATCATTGTATCTTTTAAAGCTATGTCTAAGGGAATTCTTGTCCAAATGGAATAGAGAAGATCATAGTAGTTAATGTCAAATAATTTAATTTACTTAAAGTTGAAAAATGTTTGCACAAAGGAAATCTAAACAGATAAAATTAGAATGGCAGCAGTTAACAGGGCAAGAGAATTGATAAATGGTTAAACATTACTAGACATGTACCCTAAAGAAATCAAGGAAAGAGGAAAAAGACACATGTACATAATATACTAGCTCATCATCATAGCAAGAAACTAGAAACGAAAGGGATATCCACTTACTAAAGAATAGCTAAATAAATTTTGGTATATGAAAGTAATGGAATATAATTTTGCCAAATAAGTGATGAAATGGACAATTTCAGAAGAAACTAAGAAATTCTCTGTGATCTAATGCAGTGAAGTAAGGAGAATTAGAAGAACAAGTTTTACAATGTTGTTGTTGTTTCCTTTAAGTTGTGCCCAATTATCCATGACTCCCTTTGATATTTTCTAGGAAAAGATACTGGAGTTGTCGATCCTTCTCCAGCTCATTTTATAGATGAGGAAATGGAGACAAACATGGTTAAGTGACTTGCCCAGGGTCATACAACTGGTAAGTGTCTGAGGTAGAATTTGAACTAATGCAGATTATTTGTTCTGACTTCAGGCCTGGCACTC
This sequence comes from Monodelphis domestica, assembly GCF_027887165.1. Taxonomy (NCBI): domain Eukaryota; kingdom Metazoa; phylum Chordata; class Mammalia; order Didelphimorphia; family Didelphidae; genus Monodelphis; species Monodelphis domestica. Next base: position 118,514,217 of record NC_077231.1, read on the forward strand.
CATCCATTGAGCCACCTAGCTATTTTACAATAATAACATTATGAAGAAAATGACTTTGCAAGACTAGAACTATAATCAGGGCAATGACTAACCACAATTCTAGCATGCTACCTTACTTCTGCCAGAGAGATGATGGACTTAAAAATGTAATTATATATTTTTTGGATATGATTGATTTGGGGATTTGTATTGTTGGACTATGTTAATTTTTTATGAGGGTTTTTAAATTTGTTCATTGGAGGTAGGAGGGGAAGTGGGAGGAAAGAAAATAAATGCTTATAAAAAAAGATATAGCTATAGAGCCTATGACTAGGCAGTTCTCAAAAGAAGAAAAAGAGACTATCAACAACCGTATAAAAATTGCTCTAAATCATTAATATTGACAGGAAGAATTTGAATTAAAACAATTCTGAAATTCCATGTCAGGCAAGTTCATCAATTTGTTAAATATGATTTTTAAAAAGTAAAAATATCATTATTGGAATAACTGTGAAATATTAACATTCTGTTGGAGTTCTATGAATTGATCTAGACTTTCTGGAAAGAAATTTGGAACTATCCCCCTCAAATCACTAAGCATATTCTTTGAACCACTGATATTACTACTAGACCTAAACCCTAAAAATATCAAGGAAGAAAAGAACCAAAATGTAGAAAAATGGTTGTAATAGCTCTTTATGTAGTAGGAAAAAAAAAAACTGGAAAGCAAGAAGACCCTTATAATTTGGGAAATGCCAAACCAATGATTGTATATATGCACTGGAATATCCTTGTGCTATAGAAAATGATAGAAGATTACATATACAGATGTAAAGTAAAAAAGGTAGAACCAAAGGAGCAATTTTTACAATGACCACAACATTGTAAAGAAAAACAACATTGAAAGACTTGAGAACTCTGGTCAATTCAATTATCAACCATACATTCAGATATTTGAGACTGGAGCATGTGTCTATAATGGGGCTTTGGTGAATTCCCAGATCACCTAAGATAGAAGCATCCATGTGGGAGATTCCAGGGACCTGCTTCTGAGAGAAGATAGTTTTTATTGGTCTTAACTTGTGGCTGAGGGTAGCATTTTTCCTTTGATTATTTACCTACCTGCAACTTGAAATCCACTGGATCAAGGTATGGCCACTATCTTTCTGATGGCATCCAGGGAGGAAGGACAGCAGGGTAAATAAGGATTACATTCCCCTTTAGGTCTTGTATGCCTGAAAAATGGAATTAGAACTTTCATCTTGTGTTGTTTGTTCTTTTTAGTTCTGGATGCAGATGATGGAGCCTTTGACTCAGAGTCTCAACTGGATGATGTTATCATTCCCACGAGGAAGTCCTGAGAAGCCAGGGTCTCAGGATGCATGTCCAAAAGGACTTTGGACTTGGAACTTAGTGGGACTGATGCCATGTAAGAACCAAGCTAAAATATAAACTCAATTCTCTTTCACTTCTCCCTAGATATATAGGTGGCTCAGGAGGGATTATACTTCTGAAATATTGGGAGGATACATTTGTTCTTATCCCTTGAACAGGCCAGAGCCTTGCATTCCCTTAAAAGTACTAGAGATTTCAGTGGCAACAAGGTAGCTCAGTGGATTGAGAACCAGGTCTAGAAATGAGAGGTTCTGAGTTTAAATTTGAACTTGGACATTTTTTAACTCTGTGACCCTGGGCAAGTCATTTAACCCCACTGCCAAGCCATTATTGCTTTTCTGCCTTGGAACCAATACACAGTATTGATTCCAAGATGAAGGCAAGGGTTTGAAATAATGTACTAGAGATCATGAGGAAGTAGTGAAATGTAACACACTCAATACTCAGTATGTGAGTGCCAGAAACTCACTGTTAGACCTCCTTTATCTTGACAGAGAGGAGGTAAATAAGAAGTGTAGAATGAGTCATAATATCACTGGACATGGCCAATAGATGGATCTGTTCCGTGTGATTGGATGGTATAGTGGATAAAGTTTCAGATTTGGAATCAGGAAGATCAGAGGTGAAATCTAACCTCAGATGCTCAAGTTACTTAATCTCTGTTTCATTTTTCTCATCTATAAAATGAGGATAATAATCACAGCTTCCTTGATGTTGTGAGAATGAATTGAGATAATAATTGTGAAGTACTATATAAAAGCTATTTTTATTATGAGGATCAGTTTTTTTTTTAAGGAAAGAGAAGCCCTTGTGATAGCAATGTTAAAAGAAAGGGAGAAAGAAGAAAAGGAGGGGGAAAGGAAGCAGCAATAAAGAAAGAAAGGAAAGAGCATAAATGAAATATATTTTTTAAAAAACATGGAAGGGAATACTATGAGGTTTAGAGGGAAATCACAATCCAGAACAGCTTTTGGAACCAATAGATTGAATTTAATACATATTTTAGAAACCTCTTCCATGCTAAGAACATGAAAATATACAATGGTATTCATGAGTTTGTATAAAATTATTTTCTTCTTTGTATACAGAAATGGCCATTTTGGTGTATTTTTAAGTTCAGAAGAGCAACACACTAAACCAAAAAATAAAACTATCTTTCTATCAAAGAAGAAATGAATAATGTGAATTTCAAGTTTGGGATGGATTAGAGTAGTATCTGGGAACATGGGAAGCCTTAAAAGTTTCTTTCATAAAGGTTCTACATAGAGTAGCTCTGAAAAGAAAATTTGAAGATCTGGTATCCAGAGATGCAATGTAGAAAACATTTTATCAAGGTCTCCTTTTGATTGCCTTTGCCCTTGTCATTAAAATGCAGGTGTTTTCTCCCCTTCCCCTTATGCTGGGAAACAGCAGGAAATATGTCTATCTTTCTTGGCTTGCCCCAAGGTTGAGTGTTAATAATAGCAATTAGGTCCTACACTAACACTAAAAGGAAAGGAGGAGGTATGTAGGAGCCAGTGAACAACAAGAGCGGGGTTGGAAGATGATGAGCCCTTCATGTTAGTTATTTTATGATGTGTCATGAGTTACTTGTAATTGGCACCTGGAGGTGGAATACAAAGCTCATACTCCACAGCCTGGGTGGATATACTGCCAACTTGTTCTTCTAGCCTGTATTTCCCCTGAAGGAGTAGAAATTCTTTGTATTGTAACAGACCTGGCATTTTCATTTGTTTGTGTTAAAAAGCAACTGTGATGATTCCTGGGACACTTGACTTTTTAAGCTCTGGAGATATCAATCCACCTAAGTCCTCGAGTCCTGCAAGAGTCAAGAGTGAAGGGACAATCCTTTTCTTCTTACTTTTCCCCTACCCACCAATAGATGTTAGAGTGAAGGCACCTGTCCTCAAACAGGATGGTGAGAAAGAGGAGGAGACAGTTCTGTCTTGGAAGGAAATATCCCCAAAGTAAAGACAATTGAATCTTGTAAGTGGTGCTAGATTTGAAGTTATGTCCTGGGTTTGAATTTTGCTTCTAACATTTATTAACTGTATAGCTGTGAGCAGCCTCTCTGAAACTTAGTTTCATCATTTGTTAAAACCAGCATAATTAAAGTGATCATGAGGAAAAGAGGAGCAAAATATGGTCTTGATGTTTTGAGTATGTGTGCCTTGAATCCAGTGGTACATGCCTTGTGCCTAGGAATTCCCCAAAGACCTTATCCTAGATCTCTTTATTTTGGTGATTACCATCTGACTCCATTATTTAGTATTAGTCTCTCCCATTGCCCATCTTTAATTAGGTGGCATTTACTTCCACAATATTCTTGTCATTCATTTAGCCACCATTCTGTTTCATATTTTGCCCATCTGGAGTATTGCAATAGGCTCTTGACTGATTTCCCTGTATCCAGTCTCTCTTTCCTGTAATTCATTCTCCACCAAGTTGCAAAATTGACTTCCCTAATGCAAGCCTGTCATAACCATTGTTCAGTAGGCTCCACTGGCAACTTCTTGCCACTCAGATAAAACTACAAACTCTTCTATTTGGATTTTTAAAACCTTCATAATCTTCTTCCAGCTAGGATCATTCCCCATTACTCTCCTTCATCCATTGTACATTCCATCCAAACTGGTCTACTTTCATTTCCATGTATATGACATTCCATTTCCCATCCTATTCCCCAAGACTAGAATCCATTCCTTCTCTTTTCTGTACCACCTCTGTTTCCCTTCAAGGCTCAATACTGGGGTGCCATCTCCTCCAGTAAGTATATACTGCCCCATCCACTGCCTACCCCGTGTTAACATCCCCCACTCAGAAATGGCTTTCTGTATACTTTTTTATTTTTATGTTTCGATTTTATATTTAATTCTCTGCATACATCACCTTTTCTGCTAATAAAAAGTAAGCTTCTTGAGGGAAAGAATTTTCATTTGAAGGAGAGGTGACATGTTCCTGGGTTGCTATACTATAAAGCCTTCTCAAGGACCTCTATGGCCACACAAAAAGAATCAGCCAATCAAACTACCTGAGGGGTGAAAAAATAACCCAAACAAATGGATGCAGAATCAGTTTTGACCAGATTATGACCTGCAGCAATAGCAGATGTTGCACACTGAATTAGTCTATTAGTGAATGTCTTGGTCAACAATTTCAGATGTACAAAGAACTGGACCTATGATTTAACAGGATCAAAAGAGTAGATTGCCTTTGAGAAACTGCACAGCACTTTCAGGGTTCTAAAGCTTCCCTTTTCAGTAAAAAACCATTGAAAAATACTCCATGCTTTATTATTTTACAATGATGATCCTGGATTCTTTTTTTTTTAAACTGTTACCTTCCATTTTGAAATCAATACTGTGTATTGGTTCCAAGGCAAAAGAGTGGTAAGGGCTAGGCAATGGGGGGTAAGTGACTTGCCCAGGGTCACATAGCTAAGAAGTGTTTGAGAACAGATTGGAACCCAGGACTACTTGCCTTTGGGCCTGGCTCTCAATCCACTGAGCCATCTAGCTGCCCCCATGACCGTGGATTCTTAAGATTATGTTATTGGAGCACAAGCCCTAACAATTGCTAGCCTGGTCTTAGATATGGCTCTAACAACATGATATTCATCATTGGGTTACAAGATGAATTTCTTAACTTTAGAAACTAAAACTAAAAAAAAAAAACAAAAAACCACATACACATTCTTTAGTTTCTTATACCCCTTTTACCTTTGCAGTTATGGTAAAAGCTTAGCAGAAAAGGATTTAGAAGATGTGGAAAAGCTCACAATTTATAGACTCAACATTCACTTAGCTATTGGTTTTTTAAATGAGAGACTCTTTTCTAATGGCCAATGAGTATCTATATTACTAGTGGAGTTGTGTTATATTGCTGTCAATATTTTCTCTGTAAATGAAACCAGAAGACATCTAAATGAATGGATAGCTTATAGGTATTGCTTGAGGTCCCAAATAAAGAAATTGGGATAGTTGACCTTACTATGTGCTCAAAGGCAAGAGCAAACATGATTTTGTGGCATATTTGTTTATTCCCCTTGTAGTGCCCATGATGAACATAAGTCAAGCAAACCACTACAATATAATTGCAACCTATATTCTTATCATTCTAACCTTTTGAGATCTTATGGGATACTCACTCTGTTATTCAATTATTAAATATCTTCCTACCAGTTTGCTCTTCAAATTTGATAGATATGCCATCTCTACTTTTCATTTAAGTCACACATTAAACAACAAAGGAATGATTATAGACATTTGTGTCACTTCACTAGAGACATAATTCCAGGTTCACACTGGCTTATTTGAGGACTTTCTGGTTCAGTTTATTCAAGGGCCACTGGTTTTACTACATAATTCATCCATAAAGATAACATGAGAGACTTTGATAAATGTTTCCTGAAATCTAAATTTGTTCTTCTCTCCTGGTCAACTGATCCAATAATCAAAAAAGGAAATGAAGTTGGTCTGGTATCTTAGAATTGATAATAACTATTGGTTCCAAAGTCAAAGAGTGATAAGGGCTAAGTAACTGGGTTTATGTGACTTGTCCAGGGTCACACAGCTAGGAAATGTCTGAGGTCATATTTGAACCCAAGACATCCCAGTATCCACTGAACTATCTAGCTACCCTGCATGGCCTCTTCTTAGAGCAATATTGGTTCATGGTGATCATTGCTTCTTGTTCTAAATTCTTGCCAACTATCTTTTGAAAATTCTATTCTAGGATTTTTCCAGAACCCCTAGTCAAGTTTACTAGCCTGTATTTTAAAGTTTCTGCTTGATTCTTCTTTTTTGAAAAGTAGTCTAATATTTGCTCTTCTGTAGCACAACAGAATATCCTATTCCACATAATCTTTTAAAGATCACTGATAGTTCAAGGATCACATATATCATATATTCTTTAGTTCCCTGATACATAATTCATCTTGGTCCAGTGACTAGAATTTATTTTTATTATTTTTTTGTTTAGAATATTTTTCCATGGTTACATGATTCATGATTTTTCCTACCCCTCTTTCTTCCCCGTCCTGGTGCTGACAAACAGTTCCACTGGGTTCTACATGTATCATTGTTCTAAACCTATTTTCATGTTATTCTTATTTGCAGTATCGTGATCCTTTAACATCAAATCCCTAATCATATCCCCATGATACCATGTGATCAATCATATGTTTTTCTTCTCTGTTTCTGCTCCCACAGTTTTTTCTTTGAATGTGGATAGTGTTCTTTCTCATAAGTTCCTCAGGACTGCAGTGACTGGAACTTATTGAAGATAACTAGTTGTAAAATAACCATTTCTTTCCTTATTTTGAGTTTCAACTGTTTTAATAATTTTGTTTTATCTTTTCATTTCTGCCAAGTGTTCTCCATGGCAAAGAATATTCAAAACAGAAACAAAATAAGGGTCCAGTAGTTCTCCTTTTTCTCTGTCACCTGTTAATATCATTCCACCACCTTCAGCATGTGGTGATGCCATGCCACCATATGGCTATGAATGCATGGTGATGATATCTTCTGTCTCTATTATGTTTAGTCTCTCCTTATCTTCAGTGGATGAGAATTAAAGATGTAATGGACCAAAGTCAGGACCTTGTAATGGTTCTAAACCTTCAATGGTTTATAAAACCCACCAGACTTTCAGCCATTGGAATCCTTAGCAAAATCTTTTGGTAGCCAAAAGATCTGAGACCACTGAGGACCCAGCTCTGACTTGCTTGGTCTGGCACTTTAATAGATGATTGAACAACTAAAGGAGTGTGTCCCGTAGCATGAGAGTTAACTCAAGCATCAGTTATGCATGCCAGAAAAGACTCTGATGGGAAAAATGTCTGGTAATCACTATTTAAAGTTTTTTCAAGTATGTATTATCTAATATTATATGTACAACCTATATCAAATAGCCTGCCTTTCTGGGGAGAGATGGGAGGGAGAGAGAAAACATGGATTGCAAAAGATCAGAGAATGAATATTAAGGAACTGCATCATCATGTAACCTGGAAAAAATAAAATTTATAAAAAGTGTTAAAAATTAAACTTTTTCAAGGTCTGAGGGTGTGTGTGTGTAGAAGGCAGTGTATGCTTTCTCTGTGGGAATATTGTATATTAGTAAGCATTTATTAGTAAATATTCCTTTGTAAAAGTTAATTATTGATAATTGATCAATTATATCGAAGAGAAACAAGTTGGCATAATAATTGATGATTTTTATTGAGGGGAATACATATGTGATCTGTGAGCAATAGTATTAGACAACAGTGAACTTCCAGAGTTATACCTAGGCTTTAGGGACTTGACCCGCTAGCTTAGGTAGGGAAGGGATTGGGAGAGAGAGAATCCCAGAACCTGCATGCTACATATATTTGTTGACATCGGTTCATTCAGCTACTTTTATACCATTTTAAGTATATAACATAATATATAATTTGTTATAAATGTGTAACAAATTACAATAAATATGCTTATCCAAGAGAAACAAAGTCTCACATTAATTATAGCCCCAAATCTGTTTCATTCTTCACTCCCCTTCACTACCAGTCCTCCTTCTTCTTCAAGAAGACAGGTAGTATGTTATAGGTTGTACACATATTATCATCTAACACATATTTCCCTCTTCATCATATTGTGATACAAGATACGTATTGCTTACACTAGAGAAAAATTCAAGGATGAAGTAAAGTGAAGAATGGTATATTTCAATTTGCATTTGGATTCTGTCTCTTCTCTCTATGGCGGTGGATCTCCTTTTACATCATGAGGTTCTAGGAGTTTTCCTGGATGCTTGCCTTGTTGATAGTAGTTAAGTCATTCACAGTTGATCATCATACATTATGGTTGCTTCTGTTCTCCTGATTCTGCTCACTTCACTTTGCATCATTTCATTTAATTCTTTCCAGATTTTTTGTGATCTTGTCTGTCATTTCTTGTGGCACAATATTCCATTACAGACATATAACACAGCTCGTTCATCATTCCCCAATTTAAAAAGTAATTGATGGATTCCTGCTAAACTCTAATGCAAAACAGATGCTGCCTTAAAGTGCTACCTGTGCAAAAATCTTAAGCAAGTATTAAATTGGCAAGAATTTTTACATCAACTTAAATCCTGTTACCTACCTCCTTTCTCATTTTTTCGTTGTCAGACTTATTACACTGGCTACCTATTTTATTTTTCAGATGGCTTTAATTATTAGGATGATAATATTAATGCCTTCCCTTTGAGATTAGTTACACTTTATCCTGCATGCATGTGTCTGTATACATGTATATATATCTATATAAACACATACAAACATATACATATATGCATATAGACACATATATGTTTATAGCTGAATAATTCACATATCTTGTTTGCTCATAGTTTTTTACACATTGTCTCCTCCATTAGAATATTAGCTTATTAAAAGCAGTGACTGGTTTTGCCTTTTTCTTTTTTTCCCTAGCACTTAGCACAGTTCATGGAATCTAGTCAGCATTTAAGAAATGCTTTTTGACTTGACTGGATTTGATCTGGAAGCCTTTCATATTAAATTGAAATATTCCTCCCTATGTCTTCTATTAATCCTACTTCTGCCCTACAGGCCCAGGTTTAATACTTCTTTTACATGACAGCTGTAAAAGAGGGAGCAAATAGAGAGAGAAAATGGAGGGGGATTTCTCTCCTCTCTTACTGACGGAGAGGGGTAAACAGGGTTTAACTCACTGGATGCAGGTGTTTCTCCAGTGAGGGGTTGAAGGGAAATGTGGAGACAAAGGGATGTGAGGAAAGCTAAAAGTCTGTGGAGAGAGAGCTGGGTCTCTCCTTCCCCAAGGTTAGCTGACCTGAGAGCTAAGGATCACACAGAGAGAAAGAGAAGGAATCTGTCTACTTCTCTTCCTTTGAATGTAGCCTCAAACTGCTGGGAGGATGCAATATCCTAGACAGCCCCTTTCAGGGGGAAAGGTCTTTGTTGTGAGACCCTTCCCTTAACCCCAGTGACAAACTGGCTATTTGTTCATCCTAGATGAAACAAAGGTTTGATCTTTTGATCTTGTGCCCACACACCCAATCTCTATCTTTCAAGAAACTCTAACCAATCTCTAACTGACAGTAATTGAACTTTGTTTTCAAAGGGATGGGGAATGAAGGCAGGAGAGATCAGGAAGCAGGATGGAGGGATCAGGAGAGCCCTAACAATTAGATTCAACAGATGTTTGAATCCCACCCTCCTTGGCCGGAGGCCTGGTGCCCCATAGCCTTTTGGCCAAACACCCTCTTCCTTATCTCCTAACCTTACACTAACTTAAGCTAATTTCTTTATTATTTAACCAGGGAATGTTAAAAGAGAAAAAGACCCAAATGAGAGGGCAGATTGACTCCTGCCTCAGAGTCCAACTGACTCTTGGTCAGTCAAGTAGCAGAAGTCTAATGGTGAGGGGTTGTGGAGTATTTTCTAGCAGGTGACAGGTATATAGTAAGGTGGAAATCAGGTTCTTTGTCCTCCTGGCTTCAGGAATCTCTCTTTGACCATCAGGAAGTGCTCCTGGCAGTCTCCTTCCCAGGCTGGAAGTCAAGTCCATTGCTCTAGAATTCTCTCAGCCCCCAGTTCCTTTTTCCAGAATCCTCCTTGCTCACTCTCCCCTCCTCCTCAGCCAGCTGCCCTCAGATTAGCTGCTCATTCAATGGCAGGTTCTCCTTTTTACATTGTACAACTCTTTAAGTATTTAAATACACCTAACATCCTCCTGTAGCATTTTCCAGACTGAACATTCCCATTTTTCAACCAGCACTAATAGTGATTCTGTACAGATTTAGAATAAAATGAGGAAGAATGACTAATTCTTTATACTCAGGCTAAGAAATAATATTTGTTTTAGTTTTATTTTTTATTTTATTCCAGTAACAAATTTCCATGTAAGTTTTCCAAGGTTACATGATTCATGTTGTCTCCCTCCCCTTTTTTCTCCCCCCTCCCGGAGTTGGAAAGCAATTCCATTGGGTCATATGTGTATTATAACTCAAAATGTATTTCTATATTATTCATTATTTGTGAGAGTAATCTTAAAAACCCAAACTGCTCATCATATACCCAAATAAGTGGTAAATCATGTTTTCTTCTGCATTTCTACTCCAACAGTTCTTTAAGAAATAATTTCTGAAAGGCAAGAACCTTTGAAATTAAAGAAATGTAAGGGCCTTAAAACTGAGAACAAGGCATATAAGAATCCAGCTGAAGGAACTGGAGATCTTTAACATGTAGAAGAGAAAAACTCAGGAAGCTAAGATAATTATCTTTAGATGTTTGAATAGCTGTCAGCTGGAAGACTTGTTCTACTTGGCCTCAAGGACAGATTAGCTTCACTGGCAGAAATAGCAGAGGAATATTTAGGCTTGACAAAAAGAGACACTTCCTAATAATTAGGGCTATAGTGGAATGGGCTACTGTGGAAGTTAATGAGTTTTTCAGCAGAGATCTTCAAGAAAATGCTAAATGACCAACCACTTGCCAAGAAAGTCAGATAAGGGATACTGTTTGGATGTGAACTAGAAACTTCTTGACTTATTTCTGACTCTAATATCCTATGACTTAAGATCACATGTTATCGTATAAGTTCTTAGGCTGCTTTTAAAATAAATGAAGCTTTGTATTAAATTAGAAAGGCATCTCTCTAAGACTAAAACCAACCAATGGACAAGCATCTATTACGCGTCAGGCGCTGTGTTCAGTGTTAGGGATAAAAATCAAATGATCCTGCAGAGGAGCTATACAAGTCACAGAGCAGATGTCCATTTGAATTGGTAGGAATTCCCTCAGCAGGAGTCCCCCAAATTTATGCAGTCACATGCCCAGTAAAACCACCACCATCACCACAACAGCTTCAACTGATCAGAAGGTAGAGAAGTTAGCTGGCATCTCAATCAATTCAATTGAACAAACATTTCTTAAACATCTACTAAACCCACTGGGTCAGTCAGTAAACATTTATTAAGCGCCTATACAATATGCCAGACACCATGTTAAGCCCCGGGGATACAAAAAAAGGGAATAAAAGATAGTCTTTGCCTTCAAGGACTTCACCATCTAGTAGGAGAGACAACAAAAACAGAACATTCTGCTAGAGGCTGTGAAAATATACACTTTAGAAATTATGTGGTCCCTGTCCTCATGCAGTTTAAATTCTGCTTGAAGGGTAAGTTAAGCACACATAGCTGGGAAACACAATATATCAATACTCAAAAGAATTGGAAAGGTGTAAAGCAAAGTGCTCTGTTGGATGAGAGGGAAGGGGTATCCCTGGGGGGACCAGGGAAGAATGAATGAGGTAGCACTGTTGTAGGGCTTTAAAAGATACATAGGTATTCACCAGGGCGGGAGGGAGGTCACCTTAGCCATAGAATATATTATATGGTGGTAGGAGACTTGAGAAAGTTGGAGACATTCCAAAGGCCGAGTGAAGGCCATTTGTGACTTAGTACTCATATGTGAATTCAAATGAGAATGAAAACTCAACTTTAATGAAAGTGAACATATGTCTATTAATAATCTTTCTGAATAATGTAAGGAAAAGAAATAGTGAAAAAAGAGAAAGCAGTGGATTTCAGTAGTTGAAATGGGTTCCAGAGAAATCATTATGAAGGAAAAGAAGTCCAAGAGAACTGTGTGTTCCATGAACACAAATTACTATTCTAATAGCACAAGCAAAGACTAACTTAGCATATGAGAAAGATGAGAAGTGTAGAAAGAACAGAGTTGGCTGAGCCAAGAGTTTTTTAAAAAGTTAAAATGCAAATGTGAATGAAATAAGAAGTAGAAATTGCAAGAAAAGACAAAAGGAAAAACAGCAGGCTTATGAAGAGAGAAAACAAGTAAGTCTAAAACAGGAAATGAAATACAATTGGGAAAAGAGAGAAGGAAAAGTGGAAAAAATATTTTTTAAAGGCAAGAGGCATAAGAGAAGGCAAAATAAAATATTGGCCTTTTATTTAATTGAAAGAGGAGCCTATTCACAGATGACACCAAATTATAGCTACACATATTTCTATAACACTTCAAGATTTAAAAAGTACTTTCCTCATAACAATTCCATGAGAAAGGTTTGTTATTTGGTCTTGTCCAACTCTTTGTGACCCCATTGGGGTTTTCTTGGCAGAGATACTGGAGTAATTTCCCATTTTCTTCTCCAGCTCATCTTACAGATGAGGAAACTGAGTCAAAAAGGGTTAGTGACATGCCCAGGGTTACACAGCTAGTAAATATCTGAGACCAGAATTGAACCCAGGAAGAGAGTCTTCCTGACTCCAGACCTGGGAACTCTATCCATTCTACCACCTAGCTACCCCCATGGGGAAAGCAGAGGAAGTATTTAATGAACATTTTACACCATGCACAATTGAAGCTTCACCTTGGCCATGTGGCTTTTAAATGGTTTACCGAAGATCACATGGGGCAAAGCTGGGGTTTAAACTTGGAGTCTTCTGACTTAAAAATCAGTGGTGTTTCTTTACTTGTTAAGTGGGGATAGTAATACCTACATTGTTAGAAAAACTGTTCTGTGATGGATAGAGAGCCAGCCTCAGAGTCAGGTGTCTCTGGGTTCAAGTCTACCCTTTGATGCATAATGGCTATGTGACTTTGGGCAAGTTATTTAAACTCTCAGCACCCAAGACTATAAATTACTGAACAGCTGCTGATTTTCATCAGGAGTCCCCCAAAGAATGCTTTGTAATACTTTGCCTCATGGGGTTTTTGTGAAGACCAAGTGGGATCAGTCAACAGTCAGTCAACAAGTATTTATTAAGCTATGCTCTGTACTGGGGAAACAAAGAAAAGCACTCACATTCTAACTGGAGAAAGAAGATGCAAACAGCTTTTCATTCAAGATGTATAGAGAACAGATGGAAAGTAATCTCAGAGAAATGTGCATCCACTGTTGAGAGAATGCGAAATAAGTTAGGTGTCAACCGGACTGTGGAAGACACTCTCTTGATTACCAATGACTTACTGGGATGCATGAATCAGTCAGTGAGTCAATAAACATTTATTAAGCATCTAGTATGTATGGGGTGCTCAGGGAGGGGTAGCATCTCTGGCATGGAGGGCTTGTCGTGCCCTCTTAGGGCAGCTTTCCTTCCTCTGACCCTCACCTGACACCCAGCTCTCCCTTGTGGCTCCTAGTAGCTGCTAGCATGCGGCAGCGGCCACACCCCGGGCAATGGCTTTGACAGGCCGGCTAAACCTTGTGAGGGTAGCCATCGGGTCGTTGACCCCTGGTGAACCAGGGCTTTACTCACCCAGCATGTGAAGACTGCTTCGGCGGAACAGACGGAAGAAACCAATAAGAAGGTTCAATGGCTGAGATGGTGACGCAGCAAAGCACTGTGGAGTGCTTAGGGCGTGTTGGAGCACAAAGGACAACATGGCCATCCAATGAAGCTGAGGAAGTCTCCAGGTGTAATGATTTTTCGTGCCATTGGACCCAGGCTTCCAACGCCGAGAGAGTGGGACTGTCTCTGTGCAATGACTTTTCCACTTAAATCTCCTTCATGCACAAGTGTCTTTGTGCACACTCATCTATACACCATAGATGAAAACACACAAAGACAATTGTCATCCTCGGTTAACAAGAGACTACCACTATACTATACTATATAGTATGTGCCATACAAAACCATCATAGGCAAATAGGGTAGTTAGTGTCAGGGTGAAACACAAAAGGCTTGACAAAAACCTACACTTGTGAAAATAGGAGACTGCTGGTCAAATCCTTCAAGACCTGGCCATAGATGTCATTGCTATATGTGAATGGGATGTGAAGCATCACAAAGCTTCACAGATGAATACTATTTTGACCTCTGGCTTCTGGTTTCTCTCATTCACATATCCATAAATGGGATCATTTAGATATCATTCCTTAGCCAGTGATGAATCAACCAAGTGTCAGAATGATGTTCACTGGCAACATCATCTTTTATTTCTCTATCAACTTCTGCATAGGAGACTTGAATTGTTTAGACATTGGTTCTCAATTCACTGATTACAGTATTCTACCAGTACTATGAAGAATCTGGAATTGGTATTGATCCCAGAACACCAGAAAGACTCTTCCTGGGTCTGGACATTACAGGGTTGCAATATCTACTTGTTTCTTGATATCTAAGACTTCTCTGGGAAACTCCACATGTACTGTGTAGCAACCCTAATGGGTAATTCTTCTCACTCAGTTTAATTGGAAAAGAATGCCATGATCCCAAAGTACCATCTTGGCTTGGCATGGTAAAAAGTATGCTTGTTCAAATGGGATAGTGAATAGGAAGGTTGAAGTAATGTTGTATTGTTAGAACATCAGTGGAATGCCACAAACATCATTCCCACTTTTAACTAACTACCAAATCAGGAGAATGTTATGGATATGATTTACCTATCAAAGCCACACAGACTTTTCATGTTACAATCATTTGTTGACTTGAGAGTGACAGTTTATCTCCCCACCCCTGCCTCTAACAATGTAGCTTACTTTCCTTTTTCACTTCAACTCACTGTGACCTTTATCACTTCTGTCATTATTCTTATATGTATCATATCCTACTTCCATATTCACTTTTCATTACCTTTCCTTGTTTCCATCATATGATTGTAACCTGGGGCTCAATCTTGGGTACAAGTATAAGACTTTCCTTGTCATTGGAGAAAATGATCCCTCATCATTCTATACTTATGAAGAGTAGAGTTAGGGTCTGTCTACCTGTCTCTCTTTCTCTTGCTAGATACCTCTCCATGAAAAGACCTCAGGAACATGTATATTCTCTCTTGAAGTTGGAAGCACATTAAAAATCCAAGTTGGTTGTGACATTCTATATTCCTCTATATTAGTCTCTTTAAAGCATTTTCCCTTTCCTTTTTAATCTGAATTGTTTTATTTGTGTGTTCAATTTTTTTTCAAAGTTTCTTATCATTTATGTATTAGTTTCCCTGGTAGAATTTTAAATATAGGATCCTACTAATTCCTTTTTTAGGAACTCCTTTAAAATGACTCTCGTGAAAATTAGGGTACTTGTTAGAATATACCAGCTTTCCCCTTCTTTTAAACTCTGAGATGATATAGAAACTCACTCCTAATGTGTCCATTATTTACATCCCAGGAAAAATTCCTCCTGGCTAATGACAGTCAGATCCAAAATAGCAGTTCTCATTATATCCCCTACTTCTTAAAGGATATCATCATCGAGCCAAGGCAAAAAATTATTATCTTCTCTGTTTTGGGCAGAGAGATTCATCAAATATCAATATAATAAAGTCCTCTGTCACTAATAAAGTGTGCCTCAAGGTCAGATTTAGGATTTCTTCCTCAAAGTCTTCATCCATTTCTTCTTCCTGCACAGGTGGTCTGTAGTACATTCCAGTGACAAAACTGTTTTTGTTTCTGTCTCTATTAATTTTCATCCAAATTTTTTCTAATGTTATTCCTCACTCTGATTCCTAGATTTCCTTATAGAAATATATCTTTGTTTTGAAATATAGTATTACTCCACCCCTATTATACAGTAGAGAGCAGCTAAATGGTATAGTGGATAGAGTGCTGGACCTGGAGTCAGGAAGATTCATCTTCCTGAGTTCAAATATAGCTTCAGACACTTTTTAGCTCTTTGACTCTGGGCAAGTCACTTAACTCTGTTTGCCTCACTTTCTTCTTCTGTAAAAATGAGCTGGAAAAGGAAATGGCAGACCACACCAGTATCTTTGCTAAGAAAATCCCAAATGGGGTCATAAAGAATTAGACATGACTGAAAAATTGAAACATAATACTATTTATTCACTATCCTCTTTTGAATAAGCATGTCTTTTCAAAGTCAGATTCCAGTTATGAGTCCCAACTCATCAAATCTCAGTGATAACTATGTGGTAAAAATTGACCTCTTTGCTTTAGCCAACTCAGGTTGCTTCCTTACCGGTACCCTGTGAATTTGCATGTGAACTTTAGAGGGTGTTTAGTTTTGCTTTTTTGGTTGAGTTCTTTTTTGAGTTTTGCCTCCTGTGGATTTCTGGTTCCTGCTTTCATTTTCCTACATTGCTGCTATTTTTCAGGTTACCTGGCTTAGATACACTGTGATAAATTTCCCTTTCGTTTTCTTTTTCAATAAAAAATTCTTTTGATTGGGTTTGCAAAACACCCAGCAAATTCATCTTGAGGGTGTGAAGGGACCTAGAGATCAGTTAGTCCAGTTCTTTTCTAGAGGCTCCAGAGATTAAATTACTTGCCCAAAGTTTCACATAAGTAGTATATAGCAGAGCTGGAATTTGATCCCTAGTGCTCTAACTCCAAATCCAATGTTCTTTCCACCCTATCATACTTACTGACTCTCAGGTTCGAATTGCTTGGAGGCATTTTCATGAGCAGTAACTTGGAGTTGGGGTGTGGGAAGGAGAGTGTTATTAGCTAAGAGGAACTTTAAAAATAACTTCTGTAAGCTTCTCTATTTTGAGGGACTTTCGTAACTGTTAATTTTCTAACTTTCTTCACTTTGAATGGCTGTTGCTTCAGTCCCAGGTAAAGGGCACTGAGGAAAACAGTTGGTTGGATCTGGAAGAAAAAAGATTCCATTCTGAAAAATTCATTCTACTGGAGATAGAAAAATTGGCAGTGGAACAAGTGAAATGACATCATTTTCTCAAAATGAATAATGCCCTAGAGCCTTACTCCAAAAGCACATGAACAGAAACTATTGCATATATCATCTTTGGTGGAAAAGCAGTGAAAAAGTCCAAAGAGCTGGCAAGAAATAGTAATGGCAGTGGGGTAGCAGCTAGGTAGCTCAGTTGGTTGAAAGCCAGACCTAAAGATAGGAGATCTTGGGTTCAAATCTGGCCTCAGACACTTCCCAGTTGCGTGATGCTGAGTAAGTCATTTAACCCCCATTGCTTAGCTCTCACCACTCTTTTGCCTTGGAACCAATATATAGTATTGATTCAAAGTTGGAAGGTTCGGGTTTAAAAAAAAAAGAAATAAAATGGCATCTCTCCTCAGGTTATTTCTAGCTAAAATTGCTTCAACTAGCTTGTTCAGTTGGTTTATAGTCATGTCCAAATCTTCATGACCCCATTTGTTGTTTTCTTGGTAAAGATAGTAGAATGGCTTGCCATTTCTTTCTCCAGCTCATTTTACAGATGAGGATACCAAGGCAAAAAGGGTTGAGTGATTTGTCTAGGGTCACAAGGCTATATTTAACTCAAGAATATGCCTTATTGATTCCAGCTCCAGCATTCTATCCACTCTACCCCCTAGCTGTCCCAACTAGTGGATCTTCCAAAATGTGACCTAAAAGAACTCCGTGTAGCCACTTGCAACCAATTATTAGTATGAAAATTATAATTTAATTTGAAATGATTCCAAATCAAATAATGCTTCACATAACTTTGAAGCTTAAGTGACTTTTCTGACCTTTATGAAATTTCTTTATCCTACCAGATTATTACTGAGAACCAACTCATAGACTGTGCAGGGAGCAGAAGATTGCAGTTTCGTGGGATGCTGCCAACTTATTAGTGGTGTACACTTTCGGTCAGGTGACTAGTGTGATTCAAGATCTGTTTGGACTGTGCCTGCTTGGTTATAGGAAACAGAGGAAGGAGAGTCTTCAGAAGTTTTCTGGGAGATCTGTGTCATCTTTTAAGGCTATTCCTCACCATCCCTTCCAACTCTGGTTTACACAGCTTCCTCCAAACCCTTTCATATCAGTAAAACCAAATTATTCTAAACCTGCAAAATTGCAAGAATAAGTGTCATCCACCCCTCTCCTTGCTTCCAAGTTGGATCACACTTAATTTATAACAGTAAAATAATAGTGATTTTAAGATTTTAAATTCTATCACATCCTCTGGTAACTCATTCCAGTAGTTAGTGAGCCCAACAATTTTTTCTGCCTTTAATCTGAATCCAGTTCTCTGCATTTTAATTCATTTAAATTTGTAATGCTCATAGATTTTAAGGGAAAAAAATGTCAGCAATATTAAAGTTGCTGGGGAGGAAATTCATTCCTATTTTTCATGTTGCTCCATTAAGGGATGCCCTTCTCTTTCCTCTCCACCAGTCCATGGCACTTCTGTCCTTCAAAATATTATTTAAGATTCCCTTTCTTTATGAGTCTTTTTGGCAATGGCTTATTCCCCCTCCCCTCCAACCCAATTGATCATTTGCCTGATGAGGAAATTCGCATACAGAGTTTACCCTATATAAATTAACTTAAAAAAATCTTTCTACCTTAGAATTGATACAAGCATCAGTTCTAAGGTAGAAGATCAGTAAAGGCTAGGCAATAGGGGTCAAGTGATTTGCCCAGGGTCACGCAGCTAGTAAGTGTCTGAGGCCAGATTTGAACCAGGACCTCTTCCCCTTTCTCTAGGCCTGGTGTTTTATCCACTGAACAACCTAGCTGCCCTTATAAATTAATTTCCAAAAACATTCATTTTAGCAATCATTTGACAGTATTTTCCAAATGAATATGATGCTGCCTCTGGGCTACTCTCCAACCAGTCCTTGCCCTTAAAGGTTGGGTGCCTAGGAGGCAGCTGACACTAATTTGATGAGATAGAACCACTTCACACTTCATAAAGTCTAACAAGACTTCTTTTTACCTTTATCCCCCTCCCCCAACAGGTTAACACCTCTAATCTCTGCTACCTTCTATGATTATATCAATGGACCTGGGAGGTGGGGGAGCTACCACCACCCCCAACATCAATATTTCTCAGTAATATCATTATATAATTTTCTTTTTCTCAGATTTAAATATTTAGAACATATTTGTCATATAAAAAGATTCTGATGAAGTGTATTAAAATGAGAATTGTTCTTCAAATGTTTGCTATAATTCAACTGTAAATCTCTCTGGACCATACCTTTCCTCTCCCCTCTTCCTACAATAATTGCTTATTCAATTTTACTTTCCGAGATTATATTCTTGGAGATCTCAACATCATGTTCTATTAATATAGATATTTTGCATTTTTTAGGTAATTATACATTTCTTTTAAATTTTTGGTTATGCTACCAAACTTTGTGTTTAGTTCTGATAATTCTTTCTTTTGAATTTGCCAGTTCATTTTATTTTTTAAAAAGTTACCTTTCATCTTAGAAGGAATTTTTCTTTTTGCTTTTTAAAGCCAAAAGTTTTATTGAAGCCTTTTGATTTTACATCACAGTTATTTCTCAATACATCTCCCACAATGATTCTCACTTTTGACAGAGAATGTTTATTGGTTCTAAGGCAGAGGAGTAGAAAAGTTTAGGCAATGATGATTAAATGACTTGTCTAGGATCATACAGTTAGGAAGTTTCTGAATCCAGATTTGAACCCAGAACCTCTCATCTCAGGCCTGGTTCTCAATCCACTAAACCATTTAGCCACCCCCAGCCAGTTCATTTTAAATTTTGATTGCTTCATTTCTCTCCTTTTTGATCAGGTTAGCTAAAATTTTATTAATTTATTAGGATTTCTGAAACATCAGCTTTTAGTTTTGTTATTTCTAGAATCTTTTAGAATTTTACTTATCTCTAATTATTTAGTTAAGAGTTTTTGATGCTCTACTTTTTAAAATCTATATCCTACTTCCGGGTAAGAATGGTGGCAGAATAAACGAGGCTGGCTTCCTCTCCTCAGACCCAATGATACAGACATCCTCAAAAGACCCCCCCCAAAAAACAAAAACAAAAACAAAAACAACTATCCTCATAAGAATGGAGAGACCCCACACTAAGGCACAACACTGAAGGTAGGTGGGACTCCAGCATTTCCACAATATAAGGGAATGAAAAGCTGACCCACCCTCCCCCCACCCACCACGCCGACAGAGCCAGAGCTTAAGTCGGCACTGGCCAGAATCAACAAGTGAGGGAGGGGCACCCCAGGACTGAACAATGGGCAGCCCCAGATCTGGGGACCTGAGTAAGACCACCAAGGACCTATTCCTGAGAATAGTAAAACCCGAAACACCGGCAGGCAGGCAAGGGGAGCTCAGATCGTGGGCGCCCAGAACTAGCATGCTATAATCAACGAGTGCGCGAAGGGATCCCCTGAAGTGAGCAAGGGGCACCCATAGGTCTTGGGAGTTAACTAAAACCACCAAAGACCCACACCTGAGAGCAATAACACCTGAAAAGCCAGCAGGCAGGGGAGGGTAGATCCTGGGCTTCCCCGGAAAGACAGTGCAGCTGTGGAGAACGGAGAATTTGCCTGGGGCTAAAGCCTCGATCATTAGAGCCATACACTGAGAGCCAGCCCTCCTCACTCAGATTTCTGACTGGAAAGGGGAGAAAAAAACCATAGAGATGGCAAACAGTGCACAGGAGCAACAGTCCCCAAACACCAAGAAAAGCAAGAAGAAGGGGGTGACTTTGGACACATTTTATGGAGGGAAAATACAAAATACAGAGGAAATAGAAGAGGAAACACAAACAAATGCTCCAAAACCTTCCAAAAGAAATGAAAATTCTCCACAAGCTCTTGAAGACTTTAAATTGGAAATTATCAAAAAGATGGAAGCTTTCTGGCAGGAAAAATGGGAAATAATGCAAAAGGAACTCAGCAATCTGAGGGACCAAAATACACAAATGCAGAAACATCTTGAAGCCTCAAAAAAACAGGTCAGAACAAACTAAAAAGGAAAACCAGTCTTTAAAGGTCAGAATCAGGCAACTGGAAGACAATGATCTTGCAAAAGAGCAAGAATTAATAAAGCAAAGTCAAAAGACTAAGGAATTAGAAGATTACATAAAATATCTTACTGACAAGGTGACAGACCTGGAAAACAGAGGAAGGAGAGACAATCTGAGGATCATTGGCCTACCAGAAAAGCCAGAAATAAACAGTAATCTTGACATTATAATACAAGATATCATCAAAGAAAACTGTCTGGAGATTCTAGAACAAGGGGACAAAATATGCATTGAAAGAGTTCACAAAACACCCTCTACACTAAATCCCCAAAAGACAACTCCCAGGAATGTAATTGCCAAATTCCATAGCTTCCAAGCAAAAGAAAAAATCTTACAAGAAGCCATAAAAAGACAAGTTAGATATAAAGGAATACCAATCAGGGTCACACAGGACTTAGCAATTTCCACTCTGAACGACCGTAAGGCCTGGAACATGATATTCAGAAAGGCAAGAAAGCTGGGTCTTCAACCAAGAATTAGCTATCCATGAAAACTGACTATATACTTCCAGGGGAAAATATGGGCATTTAACAAAATACAAGATTTCCAAGTATTCGTAAAGAAAAGACCAGAGCTCTGTGGAAAGTTTGACATCCAAACACAAAGAGCGAGAGAAACATGAAAAGGTAAATATGAAGGAAAGGGAAAAGGAGAAAAATGTTATCTTTTTCTTTTATTCAAACTCTCTTCTATAAGGACATTTATATCAAATTATATATATTAATATGTGGGGAAAATGTAATGTGTAACTCTCAAAGATTGTATGCATCATTAGAGTAGTAAGAAGAATCACGCATAGGGAAAGTTTGGGGCATCAAGATAATATGGAGAAAGTGGGGGGGAAGAAAGGAAAAGGGATGGGGGAATCATTGATGGTACTAAGATATACTCCAAGAAATAGAAAAAAAACTAAATAGAATAATCTTTCTCACACAAAGATACACATGGGAAGGGGAGGGGTAGAAGTCTCCTATAAGAAGGAGAGGAAGAGAGTTTTTACTTAAACCATACTCTCAGTGAAATCTACTCTGAGAGGGAAGAGCATCTAGATCCATTGGGATCTTGAATTTTATCTTATCCAACAGGGTAAGAGAGAAGGGAAAACCAAGGGAGTATGGGGGAAGAGAACACAAAAAGGGAGGGAAGGAGAGGGGGGAGGGGAAGGGAACAAAAAGGGAGGGACTAGAAAGGGAAGCATATCAAGGGAGGGGACAAGGGGGACTGATTTAAAGTAAATTATTGGTTTAAAAGGTTTTAGCTAAAGAAGAAAGGTCAGAATTAGGGGAGGATATCGAAATGCCAGGGAATCCACAAGTGACAATCATAACTGTGAACGTGAATGGGATGAACTCACCCATAAAATGTAGATGAATAGCAGAATGGATTAGAATCCAAAACCCTACCATATATTGTCTTCAAGAAATACACATGAGGAGGGTAGATACTCACAAGGTCAGAATTAAAGGATGGAGTAAGACCTTTTGGGCCTCAACTGACAGAAAGAAGGCGGGAGTTGCAATCATGATATCTGACAAAGCCAAAGCAAAAATAGACCTGATTAAAAGGGATAGGAAGAGTAAATATATTTTGTTAAAAGGGACTATAGACAATGAGGAAATATCACTAATCAACATGTATGCACCAAATGGTATAGCACCCAAATTTCTAATGGAGAAACTAGGAGAATTGAAGGAGGAAATAGACAGTAAAACCATATTAGTGGGAGACTTGAACCAACCACTAGGAAATTTAGATAAATCAAATCAAAAAATAAATAAGAAAGAGGTAAAAGAAGTGAATGAAATCATAGAAAAATTAGAGTTAATAGACATATGGAGAAAAATAAATAGGGATAAAAAGGAATACACCTTCTTCTCAGCACCACATGGCACATTCACAAAGACTGACCATACACTAGGTCACAGAAACATGGCATACAAATGCAGAAAAACAGAAATAATAAATGCAGCCTTTTCAGATCATAAGGCAATAAAAATAATGATCAGTGAGGGTACATGGAGAGCCAAATCAAAAATTAATTGGAAATTAAATGACATGATACTCCAAAATTGGTTCATTAGAGAACAAATCATAGAAAAAATTAATAATTTCATTGAGGAAAATGACAATGGGGAGACATCCTTTCAAACCTTATGGGATGCAGCCAAAGCAGTACTCAGAGGAAAATTCCTATCCCTGAGTGCATATATTAACAAATTAGGGAGGGCAGAGATCAATGAATTGGAAATGCAAATAAAAAAAACTTGAAAGTGAACAAATCAAAACCCCCCAGAAGAAAACCAAATTAGGGATCCTAAAAACTAAGGGAGAAATTAATAAAATCAAAAGTGATACAACTATTGAACTAATTAATAAGACTAGAAGCTGGTACTTTGAGAAAACAAACAAAATAGACAAAGTACTGGTCAATCTAATTAAAAAAGGAAAGAAGAAAACCAAATTAACAGCATCAAAGATGAAAAGGGGGACATCACCTCCAATGAAGAGGAAATTAAGGCAATCATTAAAAACTACTTTACCCAATTATATGGCAATAAATATACCAACCTAGGCAATATGGATGAATATTTACAAAAATATAAATTGCCTAGACTAACAGAAGAAGAAATAAAATTCTTAAATAATCCCATATCAGAAAAAGAAATCCAACAGGCCATCAAAAAACTCCCTAATAAAAAATCCCCAGGGTCTGATGGATTCACAAGTGAATTCTATCAAACATTCAAAGAACAGTGAATCCCAATAATATACAAACTACTTTACATAATAAGTAAAGAGGGAGTTCTACCAAATTCCTTTTATGACACAAACATGGTACTGATTCCAAATCCAGGCAGGTCAAAAACGGAGAAAGAAAATTATAGACCAATCTCCCTAATAAATATAGATGCAAAAATCTTAAATAGGATACTAGCAAAAAGACTCCAGCCAATCCCCAATTGAAGGAAATCATTCAGGATCAGGAGGGTCATTCACTATGATCAAGTAGGATTTATACCAGAAATGTGGAGCTGGTTCAATATTAGGAAAACTATCCACATAATTGACCATATCAACAAGCAAACCAAGAAAAATCACATGATTATCTCAATAGATGCAGAAAAAGCCTTTGATAAAATACAACATTCATTCCTATGAAAAACACTAGAAAGCACAGGAATAGAAGGGTCATTCCTAAAAATAATAAACAGTATATATCTAAAACCATCAGCTAACATCATCTGCAATGGGGATAAACTAGATGCATTCCTAATAAGATCAGGAGTGAAACAAGGATGCGCATTATCACCTCTATTATTTAACATTGTACTAGAAACACTAGCAGTAGCAATTAGAGAAGAAAAAGAAATTGAAGGCATTAAAACAGGCAAGGAGGAGACCAAGTTATCACTCTTTGTGGATGATATGATGATCTACTTAAATAATCCTAGAGAATCAACCAAAAAGGTAGTCGAAATAATCAACAACTTAGGAAAGCTGCAGGATACAAAATAAACCCGCATAAGTCATCAGCATTTCTATATATCTCCAACACAGTTCCACAGCAAGAATTAGAGAAATCCCATTCAAAATCACCTTAGACAAAATAAAATACTTAGGAATCTATCTCCCGAGACAAACACAGGAACTATATGAACACAACTACAAAACACTTTCCGCACAACTAAAACTAGACTTGAGCAATTGGAAAAACATTAACTGCTCATGGGTAGGACAAAGCAATATAATAAAAATGACC
Organism: Monodelphis domestica; assembly: GCF_027887165.1. Classification (NCBI taxonomy): domain Eukaryota; kingdom Metazoa; phylum Chordata; class Mammalia; order Didelphimorphia; family Didelphidae; genus Monodelphis; species Monodelphis domestica. The sequence continues at coordinate 118,539,051 of NC_077231.1, forward strand.
ATCCTACCGAAACTTATTTATCTATTTAGTGCCATACCCATTGAACTTCCAAAAACTTTTTTTTTTATTGATTTAGAATAAACCATAGCAAAGTTCATCTGGAAGAATAAAGGATCAAGGATATCCAGGGAAATAATGAAAAAAATACAAAGGAAGGTGGCCTTGCAGTCCCTTATCTATTATAAAGCAGTGGTCATCAAAACAATTTGGTACTGGCTAAGAGACAGAAAGGAGGATCAGTGGAATAGATTTGGGGTAAGTGACCTCAGCAAGACAGTATATGACAAACCCAAAGACCCAAACTTCTGGGACAAAACCCCACTATTTGACAAAAACTGATGGGAAAACTGGAAGACAGTGTGGGAGAGATTAGGTTTGGATCAACACCTCACACCCTACACCAAGATAAACTCAGAATGGGTGAATGAATTGAACATAAAGAAGAAAAATATAAGTAAATTAGGTGAACACAAAATAGTATACATGTCAGACCTGTGGGAAGGGAAAGATTTTAAAACCAAGCAAGACATAGAAAGAGTCACAAAATGTAAAACAAACAATTTTGATTACATCAAATTCAAAACTTTTGTACAAACAAAACCAATATAACCAAAATGAGAAGGGAAGCAACAAATTGGTAAACAATCTTCATAACAAAAACCTCAGACAAAGGTCTAATTACTCAAATTTACAAAGAGCTAAATCAATTGTACAAAAAAATCAAGCCATTTTCCAATTGATAAATGGGTAAGGGACATGAACAGGCAGTTCTCAGCCAAAGAAATCAAAACTATTAATAAGCACATGAAAAAGTGCTCTAACTCTCTTATAATCAAGAGATGCAAATCAAAACAACTCTGAGGTATCACCTCACACCTAGCAGACTGGCTAATATGACAGCAAAGGAAAGTAATGAATGCTGGAGGGGATGTGGCAAAGTAGGGACACTAATTCATTGCTGGTGGAGTTGTGAATTGATCCAACCATTCTGGAGGGCAATTTGGAACTATGCCCACATGGCAATAAAAGACTGTCTGCCCTTTGATCCAGCCATAGCACTGCCGGGTTTGTACCCCAAAGAGATAATAAGGAAAAAGACTTGCACAAGAATATTCATAGCTGTGCTCATTGTGGTGGCCAAAAATTGGAAAATGAGGGGATGCCTGTCAATTGGGGAATGGCTGAACAAATTGTGGTATATGTTGGTGATGGAATACTATTGTGCAAAAAGGAATAATAAAGTGGAGGAATTCCATGGAGACTGGAACAACCTCCAGGAAGTGATGCAGAGCGAAAGGAGCAGAACCAGGAAAACATTGTACACAGAGACTGAAACACTGAGGTACAATCGAACGTAATGGACTTCTCCATTAGTGTCAATACAATGTCCCTGAACATTCTGCAGGGATCTAGAAGAAAAAACACTATCCACAAGCAGAGGACAAACTGTGGGAGTAAAAACACTGAGGAAAAGCAACTGCTTGACTACAGTGGTTGAGGGGACATGACTGAGGAGAGACTCTAAATGAACACCCTAATGCAAATATCAACAACTTGAAAACAGGTTTGAATCAAGGACACATGTGATACCCAGTGGAATCATGTGTCAGCTATGGGAGGGGTGGTGGAAGGGGGGGAGGAAAAGAAAATTATCTTTGTTTCCAATGAATAATGTTTGAAAATGACCAAATAAAATGTTTTTAAAAAATCTACATCCTACAGTTATTAATCCATGCTTTCCCCATCTTGCTAATGTATGTTTTTATGAATATAAATTTTCATCTAAAGAAAAATTATTTTAGAAAATTCAGAAAATTCAATATATTATTCTCTTCCACATAGTTATTGTTTCTCTGATTTGTTCTTTGACCCAGAAATTGTTGAGAATGGCATTTTAAATATCTTGTTGGGTCTTTTGCTCATTTTCTATATAGTCATCACTGTATTATATTATGATCTGGATAAAGGGATAGATGATATGTTTATTAAAGATGATACAAAGCTGGATGACAGGTTGATTTGTTGAACTGTACTAAATGAAATGGGTTTTTATTTGTTCATTAAGAATTATCTTTTTCCACTCCTCATCCCCTTGTTCTTACTCCCCTTTCATTCTGTCCCTTCCTCTTACTTTCCTTTTCTCTTTTCTCAGCCCTTCTCTGCACAACTACAGAGAAATTACAATACTTGTTATTGGGTACCTTTATCAGCACTTATTTGTATAGTTTGATTACCTGGGAGGGTGAAGAGAAATTTATTGCTACTCAAACAAATTCCTTTCTTCTTTAAACACTGAATTTGTCATAAACTCTTTGTTGTATTTTATTGAGGTCAATTTGTTCGTAAAACAGGAGATAGAATTACAGGTGAGTTTTAGATGATAGCTCATTTTTATGGCTGAAATGGATAAGAATTACTTGTGAGCAAAGTATCAAATAATTGAAGCACCATGTTGGATTTGGAAACCGGGAAAATATTGATGGGGAAAACAATGTATTGAGAATGGAATATTTATTATTATTTTTTTTAGGAGGCATGGAGAAAGTAGGAATAGAGCTGATGAGAAGTCAAATGATTAAGGAACAGCACAAATGTTGGTATAGAAGCTAAATTCCTCTTCTAGACTTAATTTAATTGTGATGTTAGCTGTAGCTTAGATAAACTTATTAGTGCTGAAATGCAACTTTTTCAGGACAACATTAACAAAGCCTCCATGTGTATTAATATCAACATCAGTGGTAGGGTCCATCAATATTTGCTTCATCTAACCATTGGTTCCTTCAAAGGAGAAACCACAAAACAAGAATGACTTTGAAATGTCCATTAGTCCAGTCTCCACTTAACCTTTCATCCTATGGTAAGATCATGCTGCTTTTAAGGGCTTGTCTTATTTTCTATCTATTGTAGTGAGTTCCTCCCTCCTTTTCTTTGTTTCCTGTGGGCAAAGTCTTTGTGCCAAACTCTTGGAGAACTCGGACAAAAGTTGAACAAGATGGGGAGTTCTGTATGGATGAATTGAAAATCTACATTCTTGGAGAGAATTACAGAATTCATGAGGTCACAGTTCCAACTGAGTATTTGAATAGGATCCCTTTGGCTTTTTATAAGCAGCTTTCCCTTATTTTCAGTGGCTGCCAAGTCATTCATAGATTTTTCCCTTTTTACTTATTCCACTTTTATCAAAACAAAACCAAAAAACCCTTCCCCACCCTCCACTAAAAGAATGAGTTGTTTTTAAAACTCTATTCCTCCTGCTTTCTAAGTTCACACCCACTGGGCCTTTTCCTTCTAGAGCTTATGAAAATTCTACCCTACAGGATTTGTGTCTCCAGTCATAAATCTGTAAGTCAGATCAAGGTTTATAAGAATCAGGCAATCTTATCTTCTCCCTCTCTTTCTCCTTTCTTAGCTATATCCCTCTTCCCTCTCTTCCTGATTCCTTTCCACCTTCTTTTCTTCTATCTTGATCTCTCCCTCCTTCCTTCCTTCTTTCCTTCCTTCCTTCCTTCCTTCCTTCCTTCCTTCCTTCCTTGGAATTTTAGTGGGAAGAGACCACAAATATCTCTTAGCCTGGTTAACCTTTACCAAGAGCATGAAGTCATGAATCCTTGCCCCAACACCCCCCAAAAGTGATATGTAACCTTTGCTTAAAGTTCTCCAGTGTTAAAGAATTCATTATTCTTCTGAAGCTGACCCTTTCATTTTTGCATAGTGATAACTGTTAGGCAGTTTTTCCTTAAGTTGAGCTAAAATTTGTCTCAAATACCTTCCTCCTACTAGTCTCAGAAGTACATGCTGACCAAACAATACATGTCTGTTGCATTTTCATATGGCAGCTATCATTTCCTCCTTAAATCTTCTCTAGGGTAAACAGCCCAGATCGTTTTGACTGCTCTCCATATGGTATGGTTTTGAACCTGCCTTCCTTTTCTTCTCTGTTTTGTCAGATTTTATAACTTGGGGTAGGAGAAGGTGGACTGTTGCTGTGGGGCTACTGGGATTTCTTGTTGTCTAGCAAATACATTGCTGCTGCTCAGCCCTACAGAAAGACCTAGACAGTCACAATTGCTCTGGAACTCTCTTCCACTTCTCAGGTGAAAAAAGGAACTATTCAGGAACAGTTGATTTTCCCTTCATAATGAAAATCAGTCATCCAGTGTTTATTAGACATCTACTAAGTAGAGCTATTACCAGACATTTTACCAGGTGCTATCCTTTGAGGAAGAACAACACGTACATGTATAGGTGTACGCAAGATACACACAAAATAAAGACAAGGTCATTTTTGGAGGGAGGGAAGATGCTAGCAGCTAGAAGGACCAGGGAGGTCTCATGTGGAAGGAAGTATGTAAATTGAACTTTGAAACAAAGTAGGGATTATGGGACAACCTATGCCTAGTCATAAAGATTTGAGTTGGACTTTTGTGTGTGAGGAATAGCAGCAATGCAGGTTTGACTGTACCAGAAAGTTATGTGCACTTATTATGAACCCAGAAAGGTAATCTGAAGCCAAGTTTTAAAGGACTTTACAGGTCAATTAATCAATAAACATTTATTTAGTGCCGACTCTGTGTCATGCAGAGCAATTTGTATTGTATCCAACAGAATATATATGCATATATTTTGATAGATACATGTAGTTGTAATATAGAAATGTGGACATATCTAGCCTTTGAGGGTCTAGAATCAATCAATAAGCATTAATTAAGCACCTATTAACCCACGTGTGTATAACTATCTAGTTTATCTCTCTATCTGTGTATCTATTTGTCTGTCTATCTGCCTACTATCTATCCATCTGTCTCTCTCTCTCTATTATCTCTCTATTTAATTGTCTACCTGTCTACCTATCTGTTTAGTTTGTGCACTGTTGTTTGCCTGTTATTTCCCATCCACCCCTATTAAACTGTGTGTTCCTTGAGTGTAGGGACTGCCTTTTGTCCTTCTTTATATCCTCGGCACTTAGCACAGTGGCTACTTATGTCCATATTTCAATTGCAGCACTACTGAGGACTCTTGGTTCAGTTATGTGGTCATTCCCCAAAAGTTCATCAAAACCAAACCCTTTATGCAAATATGACTTCTTGAAGCTGGAAGAGGGCCTTTTATAGTCATCTCTCCACCCCTCACCCAACATGTATACATTGAGAGATGACATCATACCTTATCAATATAAAACAATACATATATTCATGTGTATGTATGTATTATATATCATTGTTCATCCTTTCTTTTCAAGAGGATCAGTGACAACATAGGGTGATATCTTGACATGTACCATGAATTCCACTTAAGTGAGGTAGAGTTGCACAAAGTCATCAGCATTGTTCTTTCTTCTTGAGTCATCAAATTCCACTGGCAAGACCAAAGTCAGGATGATAGGCAATGATCCAGGAACAGTGGACAACCTTTGCATCTTCAAAGTTTGACAAGCACTCCACAGTGCCTGCTCCAGCTATTTTTATTGCCATTGGAAGAAATCATTCCCATCCACCTATTCTGCTACAGGGTGCCTTCACGTCTTTTGGGTAATATTTCCTTACCTCACCAACAAGGGTGAAGTCTCTAGGTTACTGTTAGCCTGGTTTAGCTCACTTACCAAGGTGGTTTTACTGAGATGTGGCTGCTGCATATGCTATACAGCTTCTTGGAGTCACAGTGTGAGAACTGGGTGAAATGTAGACACCAAAGGTGAGTGAGCAGTCCTGAAAAGAGTTGGGCAAGTTCCTAGTCTTCTTAGAACATCCAACTCACTTCCTATTATGTCTGTGTATAAAAATAATCAATAGAGAGGGGGAACTAGCTTTAAGTGGAATTATGAAAGATTCTTGTAGGTGGTAGAACTTGGATTTGGGGACTTCAAGAAAGTCAAGAAAACTAGAAGACAGAGATGAGGAGGGAGAGAATTCTAGATCTATAGAATAGCCAATGAAAACACCCAGATTCTGGAAATAGAGTATCTTGTGCAAGGAACAATCGGGTCAATGACAATGGATTGCAGAGTACATTTGTAAAATAAGGTATAAGAAAACTGGAAAGGGAAGAGGTGCCCAGGTTATAAAAGGCCTTGAATACCAAATACAGCATTTTGATTTTGATCCTGGAGGTAATAGGGAACCATTGGAATTCATTGTAAGGGGATTGGGGTGGGACATGGCTAGAACTGTGCTTTAAGAAGATCAATTTGACAACTAAATGGAGGAAGACACTTGTGACAGTTATAATGAGAAGAAACTTGAAGCAGGAAGATTCATTAGAAAGCTAGTGTTAGGGGACACTGGGTAGCTCAGGGTATGGAGAGCCAGGTCTAGTGACGTGAGGTCCTTGGTTCAAATCTGGCCTCAGACACTTCCTAGCTGTGTGACTCTGGGCAAGTCACTTAACCCCCATTGCCTAGTCCTTACCACTCTTCTGTCTTAGAACCAATACACAGTATTGACTCCAAGATGGAAAGTAAGGGTTGGAAAAAAAAAAAGAAAGCTAGTGTTAGTCTAGGAATGAGGTGGTAGTGCAGTGCAATTCTCTTTCACCTGTGCTTAGGATCTGTAACTATGCTGGAATTGCAATCATCTTTGTTGTAGTTGTGATATTCCTGATGCTGCTTTTGCTTATAGTCATCTTTTTCATATCAAGATCCACTGTGAACTATAAAGATTTGACATCATCCAACACTTGGACCTTGTTGTTTAGACCCAGGACTCAGTCCTTCCTGGTACTCTCCTAGATTCAGTCACTCCTTCGGAGAATTGTTATGGTGTTTGTTTTGTTTCTGTTATATTTCTGTTTCAGATTTTTCTCTTTTTTTCCATTTATCACATTTCTTGAGTACTAGAGGTCAAAGTTAACCTGTGATAGCACTAAAATAATTTATTTAGTGGAAGATCCTCTGGAATATATTAAGGACTTTATTAAAGGAAGAATTTATTTTTTTTTATATACTGTGTTATTCCTATGTCAGGGTTCTGGTTAAAGAGACTCATCAATCTCTGGACTTTTATATTTCCTTTATTCTCTTCTTGTTAACTGCTAAATGACTGATGAATATCTTATTTTGTTCTAAAATTGAAAGTGAAACGCCAGGGAACTCACCTGAGGTGCCAGTGTGAGAACTAGGGGGAAATGCATAATGGTGATATGGGACTAAAGTTCAATAGAGAAGCCAGGGCTAGACATATAGATGTACCAAGCATCTCTACAGAATTGAAAACAAAAACTGTGGGACTTGATGAAGTAGAAAAGAAGAAGAGAAAGAAGAGAGTCTAGGGCAAAGCTTTGGGATATACCAATAGTTAAGAGGCCCGGTACAGATATTAGTCCAGTAAAGGAGACCAAAAGATCAGCCTGAATGGTAAATCAATGGAAAAAAAGCATTTATTAAGCACTAATTGCTTAATATGCTAAGCACTAAAGATACAAATACAAGGAAGACAGTTTTGTCTTCAAGGAATTTACATTGAAATAGAGGAACACATCTATAAGGGAGCATTTGCCAAAGAGGAATTTTTTGGACAGGGAAGTCAGAAAGAATACTGATTAGAATAATAGTGAAGTTTATCGACATGTCTTAACAAAGAGTAGTAGTATTCTAATTACTGTTCAAATTGGAAACTGGAGGGAAGTATTCCACAGTGGAATGGCATGGAGATAACCAGAAAATGGTGTGCAGAGCCAAGCACAAAAGAAAACCAGGTAAAGTGGTCATTGGTCAATTCCCACGGTCACAGGAGTAGGACTTTTAATTCTAGATGGAAGTGGAGTTGAGAAAGTAGGGATAACGGCAGGGAGATAGTGGAGAATTGGCAGAACCAAGAAAGAGAAATGCCATGAAAACACAAAGAGGAGAGTGGATACACAAAGACTGATTGATCATTAATGCCAACCACTGCAGAGCAGTTTAGAAGGTGGAGTTCTGAGGAAAAGCCATCATTTAAAGTAATAAAGAAGTCCCCAGTGACTTGGGAGAGGGCATGATTTCATCCAAGGTTGAAAGCCAGATTGTAAAGGACTGAAAAGTAAATAATAAAAGGAGAGAGAATGACATCATTGAGATTGATTTTCCTAGGAGCTTGACTATGAAAGGGAAGAGAAAATAGACTAATGGACAGAGGACTTTTTTGGTTGGAGAAGAATTATTTTGTAAGCAGTAAGAAACGAGTGGGTTGGGAAATATTGAAGAGTAGAAAGAAAGGACACTTAACAAAGATTGGAAAATGATTAGAATGCTTATTGATACATCTCTCTACATGGCTGGGGGACTTCCTTCCTGGAGGGTCATGATGAACTGTAATGGAAGTTCCCTGGAAAGATTGTAGAGCATGTAGAGATTTCATGCAACTGATTCTAGGAGAATATCACATGGTGAACACACACACATGTATATAAAATCTATCTGCCTATCTTTGAATCAATCAATGTAAATAGACCTCCTGTGTTCTTTCCCTCAGCACTTGTTCTTTTATTTTAGGTGAAGATATTAGACACTACAATCTTTCAAGTTTTTAATGGTCAGGATAATGAACCATTCAGACATTCAGGAGTCTTTGGAATCTGGGAGAAGAGTGCATGCTATTTTTTGCAGTCAGCCTGGCATCAATCCATGAAGTTACCATCAAGACCTAGCCCAGAGATAGCTGAGATTGAGACTAATTTGACAGTCATACAACATCTGGACAAAAAATTAGGTGAAACAATGCTTTGTAGAAATTATGATGAGTTTGAGCCCACTCTCCTCCAGAGATTGAGGAGACAGGAGAGTATGTCCCCAAGATGTTGAGAGTGAATGTTCTTCTGTTATTGCTATCTTCAAAATGAATATCCATTTATGAAAGCTATAGTTAATGGCTAAATGGACTAGGGTGCTAGTCACTAACTAGTTACTAAAAGTTAATAAACATTTATTAAATACCTACAATGTGCCAGGCACTATACTAATAGTGAAGAGAACACAACTATAAGGGGCTTGAGCCTATAACACTAGAGAGGAGATATCCCAAACTTCTCAGAAGAACCCATACAGTAGAGAGAGAGAGAAACTTAGCTGATAGTGGGCCAGATCATACTCCATGCAGAGGGGTGATTATGAATGAAAAAAACCCACAAGACAATTATTTCCTTCTTTTACATGATCAAGAAGGTCTTGGTGAATTAAAAAATATGAATTTCTAATTAACACATTCTATTTCTTAAATCTTTACCTTCTGTCTTAGAATGAAAATTGATTCCAAGGCAGAAGAGTGGTAAGGGTTAGGCAATGGGGATCAAGTGATTTGCCCAGAGTCACATAGTTGTGAAGTCTTTTAATCCAGATTTGAATTGAAGACTTTCTGTCTTTAGGTCTGGCTTTCAATCTACTGAGCCACCTAGCTTCCCCCTACTTCACACATTCTTAAAAATAATTTCTTCTGAATAAAGGAAATTTTAATTTTGCTTTTCAAAAAATTTTAATTATTTATGGTTGACAAATAACTCTACCATGAGTTATTATTCTTATAAATAAGGAGTCTTGTTAGTCTAGTGCAGACATGATGATAAAGAAAAAATTTTGATGACTCAAAGCAGCCCATCACCACCAGAAATAACTGAAAGCATATGTTCTGTTGCTCACAGAGCAGAGAGATACATCTCTGCTCAATATTCCCCCTTGGAAAGAGGGAACAAAAGCCTTGAGGGATGGAGGATGGGTGAGAATGCATAGAGTACTTGTCCTTTAATTTGCTTTGTAATCCTGCATCAGTCTCAACATTACTAATCTGTGAAAAAGGTGAGTGGAACTAAAGGGTCATTGCTAAGGTTTCCTTCAGTTTTATCAGTTCTTTCTTTCCTCCTGCCAAACATACATAATTATAAAGCAGATCTCTTGTAAAAGGTTTCCCCCTATGTAGTGCATGTGACACAGAATAGAATTTATTCTATATTCAATCCCAAAGTCCAAAAAAACAGCTTAAAGGAAACCAACAGAGATGTGATGTTTGGCTATAATCGTGATAACTGGGTTTGGGTTTTATCATTTATTCCACCAAATATGTATGGAATTAAGTAAAGGTTTCTTTCCTGGGTCCCTATAAATGATTTTTAGTAGTTCAGGAGGCCCATTTGAACAAGAGGTTACATGGATTTTATTTCAAAGGAAAGAATGTCAAAAGAAATCTTCCAGATGGGAATGGTCTCCAGATGTTAGTGCAGGCGCTTCCAGATGTGTGGAATAGCAGGATGGGAGGAGGTGGCAGGGGGAGTGAAATGCCTTGAATGTCTGCAAAATGAAATGGAAAAATCTCTCTCAACCACAGGGGGAAAACAGGACAAAGCAAAGAGAAATTAAATAAGAGCCACAGAATGCAAGTTAAACTTTTCAATATGGGCCTGACTGTGTCAAAGTAAAATTCCCAAAGCATGTTCATATTTTAAACTACAGAGTACACATTAAGAGCCCCACCTCAAATGGTTTACTGTTCAAGAGAAAACTCAGAAGCTATCTTGCTTGGAGGAAGTAAATACTTTTCTCCAGTCATAAATGTACCTGATTCAGCCCCAGGCAGTGGGTCGCCTTTGGAGATATTTCTCTGCCAAGAACAGAACGTACCTGCTAGAAGGTCACCAGTATCTTTTGAAAATCTAATTTGTTATGAGAACAGACAAGAGGGAAGAAGGCTGGACTCAGGATGGAATAAAAAGGAAAAAGTGAGACAATGAGTACACGAAGGCCTTTGTTCCAGTTTTACGTTCATCTTCCAGCTTCATGTGGGCTGTGTAACATTCTAAAAAAGAATACAGGACTTAAACTGAGAAGGGTCTGGATTTAAACACTGTGTCTGATGCTTCCCTGTGATCTGACAGTACTAGACAAGTCTCTTAGCCATTCAAGTTCTATTTTCCCATTTGTAAAAAAAAAAGAAAAATACTAGTTCCTGGAATGCCTGCCCTACAATGTGGTTGTGAGGCTAAATATATATATATATATATATATATATATATATATATATATATATATATATATATATATATATATAAAATAATGTTCTAAAGTATAAAACTTTAAAATGCTATAAAAACTTGGGTTGTTATAATTATTGACTTTTTAGGGACTTCCTGTGGCATTTCTCTCAGGTACGAAATGATTTTGTCCATTATAATGGCTCTCAGATCTTTATTTGCTCATTAAATTTGAAAAAAAAATATATAGGAGGGGCAGTTAACTAGATGATGCAGTGGACAGAGATGCAGGCCTAGAGACAGGAGGTCCTAGGTTCAAATTTGGCCTTGGACACTTCCTAGCTGTGTGATCCTGGGCAAGTCACTTAACTCCCATTGCCTAGCCTTTACTACTCTTCTACCTTGGAACCAATACACAGAATCACTTAAAAGATTTTTTAAAAAATGCAATGAGATTTAGATGCAAGCACACTGAGTTTACCTCCAAGCCTCCCAAATTTCTGGCCATGCTACTTGTTAAGATCAAATATCTAATCTCTTTCTTAAGATCCTTTTATCTCTAACATAACAGCAAAGGAAAGTAATGAATGCTGGAGGGGATGTGGCAAAGTAGGGACATTAATTCATTGCTGGTGGAGTTGTGAACTGATCCAACCATTCTGGAGGGCAATTTGGAACTATGCCCAAAGGGCGACAAAAGAATATCTACCCTTTGACCCAGCCATAGCACTGCTGGGTCTGTACCCCAAAGAGATAATGGACACAAAGACCTGTACAAAAATATTCATAGCTGCGCTCTTTGTGGTGGCCCAAAACTGGAAAACGAGGGGATGCCCATCAATTGGGGAATGGCTGAACAAACTGTGGTATATGTTGGTGATGGAATATTATTGTGCTCAAAGGAATAATAAAGTGGAGAAGTTCCATGGAGACTGGAACAACCTCCAGGAAGTGATGCAGAGCGAGAGGAGCAGAACCAGGAGAACATTGTACACAGAGACTAATACACTGTGGTATAATCGAACGTAATGGACTTCTCCATTAGGGGCGGTGTAATGTCCCTGAACAACTTTCAGGGATCCAGGAGAAAAAAAACACCATTCATAAGCAAAGGATAAACTATGGGAGTGGAAACACCGAGAAAAAGCAACTGCCTGAATACAGAGGTTGAGGGGACATGACAGAGGATAGACTTTAAATGAACACTCTAATGCAAATACTATCAACAAAGCAATGGGTTCAAATCAAGAAAACATCTAATGCCCAGTGGACTTACGCGTCGGCTATGGGGGGTGGGGGGGAGGAAAAGAAAATGATCTATGTCTTTAACGAATAATGCTTGGAAATGATCAAATAAAATATATTTAAAAAAAAAAAAGATCCTTTTATCTCCAGGAGGTTTTATTCTTTTCCTTTGATCTCTCTCTTCTCCAGGGAAGACCTTCTGGCCTCTCTGTTTGCATGCTCTCTTCTATTTTTCCTTTTCTCAAACTCTAATCTTCTATCATTCAATGTTTTTGCTCAGTTATTTTCTGTCTTGTCTGACTCTTTGTGACCACATTTAGGGTTTTCTTGGCAAAGATACTGGAGTGCTTTGTCATTTCCTTCTCAAGCTCATCTTACAAATGAGGAAATTGAGGCAAACAGGGTTAAGTGATGTACTCAGGGTCACACAAATAGTAAATGTTTGAGGCTATATTTGAACTCAGGAAGAGAAATCTGCTGGACTATAGACTTAGTACTCTATCCACTGAGCAACCTAACTGCTCATTTTAGGAATCATGAACAACCAAAAAAAAAGGGATTAAAATGGCTATTTTCTTGGATATGACAATAACTGGCAACAGAAAAATTAGATATTCTTCACTTAACCTCCTTAGATATCAGTTTCCTCATCTGTTAAATGAAAGGATTGGATAAGAACAGGGGTTTCTGAGATCTGTGAAATAGTTTTAAAATATTTTATTAACCATATTTCAGTACAATTGGTTTCCTTTGTAATTTTATGCATTTTAAAACCTCGTTCAGAGAAGGGGTCTATGGACTTTGCTGGAATGCCCAAGGGATCCATAACACAAAAAAGTTAAGAACCTTTAGGCTAGATGATTTTTGAGCTCCGTACAAACTTTAAATCCTATGATTCTACCCAACTGTTGTTTTTTCCTGGTCCTTTTGCCAAGAAGAATTATCTTTTGATAGGAAAGAGCAGAATAAAAATAGGTAATGGAGGACTGAAATCTAGCATGAGCAGATGAGCCTTTATCTGCCCTTGATGAGTTTAAGTCATAAGGTCCAGTGAATTTTAGGCCATGTACTAAATGATCTGGCAGATATTATTGCTGAGCCACCATTGGTGTTTTTTGAAAAGCATTGGAGAATGGGAGAAATGCCACATGCCTGGAAAAGGAAAAATATTGTTCCAATTTTCCAAAAAGGGATAAAAGTAGAGCCCAGAACTATAGACTGGTGGACTTGACTTCAATCCCTGGCAAAAACTGTAAAGTATGTTAAAGGGATGGTTAAGAAACATTTAGGGAAGAGAAAAGTGATCATTTTAATCTTTCTGAGCTTTGTCAAGAACAAGACTCAGAGTTAGGGAATCATAGAACCTCCAAATTGGCAGGTTTTCTAGTCCAACTGTACATGCCAGACTAACCTCATTTCCCTTTTTGACAGGGTTCCTAGGCTAGTTAATCATGGGGAATATAGTAGAAATAGTTTACCGAGATTTTAGAGAAGCATTTGACAAAGCCTCTTTTGCTCTACTCATGGACAAAATTGATAGAAGTGGAATAAAACAACAATATGGTTAGATGTTTCCAGAACTGACTGGATCTGAACATGGCTTGATTTCATATTAGAGGAAGATGTCTATTGAAGTTCCTCAGGGATTAAAAAAATATTTTTAGCAATAGCTAAAATAAAGGTATAGATGGTATGTTAATAGATTAGCCAATGATATGAAGCTGCTGGGTATCATGACTTTGATGGATAATAGGTTCAAAAGGCTAGATAGAATTTTAGCCTTAATATAATGAAAATTAAAATTTTAAATTTTAATTTATTTTTACTATTTATTTATTATATATTATATATTAATTAAATTAATTTAAATTTAATATATTTTAAATTTTATGTAGATACTACCTAAAGTTCTATGTTGTTATTCGGTTGTTCCAATCATGTCTGACTCTTTATGTCCCAATTTGGGGTTTTCTTGGCAAGCACACTCTTCTTCAGTTCATTTTGTAGATGAGAAAACTGAGGCAATCAGGGTTAAGTGATGCTCTGTCCACTGTGCCACTTTGCTGCCTGGGTTTCAAATTGACTTCACAAATAGTGGTAGCTATGAAAAAAATCTGGGATATTTAGAGACTATAAAAATTTAATTTGGGCTGCATTAAGAGAAACAGAATGCCCATGTTATAGAAGGTAATAGCCCCATTATACTTGGCTTTGGTTAGACCACATTTCGAATGTAATATTCAGTTCTAGGTGCTACTTTTCCAAAGTAGTAAGCTGGAGAATATCCAAAATAGAGGGAATAGGATGACAAAAGGCCTTGAGATCGTGCTACAACAGATTAGCTGAAGGAAATGGGATGTATTTATCCTGGAGAAGAGACTTGGTGGGGAAAGTGTGGGTGGGTGTGTGGGGAAGACATGATAGCTGTCTTTCAGGATTAAATTATTTTCTTTTTATCACCAGAAAATTAGAAGCTAGAGGTAACAGCTGAAGATAAGGTTTAGGCTAAACTGAAGGAAAAACAATTTGAACTATCCCAAAGTGAATTGGGCTGCTTTGTGAGGTAGGGGGTTCATGATCTCTTCAAATGAAAGCTGTATGCCTGAGGGATTCAGGGAAGATTAGGGTTTGCCAAGTCCTTTTCAGAGCTACTTTCATCTCTTGGTGCCTGCTTGCTGCCTGGCTCTCACCTGTGCCTCCAAGAATCTTTATCACATGTGCAGCATTCATACCCTGGGATCCTGTCTCTGAAGTGGACTAAACCAGGTTGAATGTAACTGACAGGTCTCAAACCTGTCAGTGAATTAGGGGTTGTCTACTGAAGACATGTGAAGGCTTTCTCTGATGGAAGAAGCAGATGAGAACAATTTGTTCTAACAACAATGAAGGTGGCTAAAGTGGATGCTGTGGAGCCCTTTGGGCTTAGTTAGGCAGAGAAGAAGCCTGAGCCATTGCCAGTTGTCCTGACTTATTTTGCCACTAGACTTTAATGACTCTGGAAGAAAGGTCCAAGACTGTGCAGCTAAAATTGCTTAAATCCAATCTATATATGTCACATACGTTAAAGGACAGCACCCAGTGACATCATTTTGGTCCTCCTTGAGTATGAAAGACAACAGCTATAATATAACCACTTTAGCTTATGGATTTTGAATATTATTACCGTAGCTGAAAAACAGATAGATTTGTGGCATTTGCTCTAGAGAGCAGATAGCATTCCAGAGTTTGGTTTTTTTTTAATTAAAGTTTTTTCAATCAATAAAAATTTACCTTCTTTTCCTTATATCTTTCTCCCCCATCCTCATTCTACACTGGAAAGAAGGAAAAAACCAAAACTCCTGTTGAAAACATATATTGCCAAATGAAATACATCCCTGCACTTGCCATGTCCACTCTGCACTCTGTGCCCATCATCTCTGTGAGCAATGTTTCATCATCAGTCATGATTTGTCATAGTGCTGATCAAGGTTCCTGTTTTAAAGCTCTTTGTCTTCATCAGATTTTTGTTGTATAAATTGTTCTGGTTCTGCTCACTTCACTCTACATTATTAGTTTATGTAAGCCCTCCTAGATTTCATTGAAAGCATCTCCATCTTTTATTACAGCACAGAGTATTCCATCACATTCACATACCATAAGTTGTTCAGCATTACCCAATTGATGGACACCCCCTCAGTTCTTTGCTACTGTGAAAAGAACTTGTATAAATATTTTTGCACATTCTTAGAGTTTAATTTGCCTATCACTAATAACTCTCAACCTATCTTTCTTCTTCTTGCCTCTTCTCTCTCCTCTCTTTTTCCCCTGTTGAGTTAAATTCGTTTCTGTATATAACTTTGTCTGTATATATTCCTTCTTTGACAAGATTAGATGAGAATGAGGTCCCTCTTGACTTGTTTGTATAGATGTATAGTCTTCTACTTGTGCACCCTGATTTTGTGAGATAACTCATCCTTCCTTTCCCTTTCCCCTAAAGTGTTTTCTTTTCTTTTTTCCCCTTCTTTTCCCATTCATTTAAGATTTTCAAAATATAACAGAACTGGGGGCAGCTGGGTAGCTCAGTGGATTGAGAGCCAGGCCTAGAGATGGGAGGTCCTAGGTTCAAATCTGGCCTCAGACACTTCCCAGCTGTATGACCCTGGGCAAGTCACTTGACCTCCATTGCCTAACCCTTACCATTCTTCTGCCTTGGAACTAATACACAATATTGACTCTAAGATGGAAGGTAAGGGTTTTAAAAATATATATATATATATATATAGTAGAACTATTCTCATTCCTTCTTTCTAATTCTGTTTCCTTGTTGAGCCTTAATGATGGTAGGATTTTCAGGGAGCACATCTCCCCATATTAAAATATAAGTAGTTTAACCCCTCATTTAGCCCTTCATGATTGTCCCTTCATGTTTAACATTTTATGTTTTTCTTGACTCCTGCATTCACATGTTTATGCAGTTTATTGTCTATGTAAAATCTCTGCAGTCACTTATCTCATCAAAATGCTTAGAAGTCCTCTATTTCATTAATATAAGTTATTTCCCCTTTGCAGAATCAAACTCAGTTTTGCTGAGTAAAGCATTTTTTGTTATAAACCTATATCTGTATGCCTTTTCAGGTGGTGAGGTAGACAGTGGACAGAGTAATGGACCTGGAATTGGGAAGACCTAATTTAAAATCTCATTCCAGATACTTACTAGCTGTATGACCATGGGCAAGCCACTTGAACCCTGTCTACCTTAGTTTCCTCAACTGTAAAATGGGACTCATAATGGCACTTACCTCCCCTCTTTGCTGGATTTGGGACCTTTCTCTACCCCAGTGCTCTGAGGTACCTTTCCTGGCTAGACCCCCATTTCCAGTATCTGAAGGCTTCTATGTCTGTTGCCCTATGCCTACTTAGACTGGGAAGATGATTCAGTGTGAGGTGTGTGTGTGTTTCTTGCATTTCCTCTTTAGAACTCTGTCTGATGCGTATTCTTGATATCTTTGGAGTAAATGGATAGAGATTGATTACTGCTTTGTCATGTTGACGTCCAGGGGGCGTTTGATAGAGCACTAGGTTTGGAATTAAGATTAATCTTACTTCATACAGATAATAGGTATGTAACCCTGGGTAAGTCATTTAACCAAGTTTGTTTCAGTTTCTTCATCCATAAGTTGAGCTAGACAAGGAAATGGCAAATCACTCCAGTATCTTTTTTTTTTCTTTTTTACGGTTAAGAAAACACATTTATTTATATGCCTATACAACAAGATTGTAAATCTTTATCTTCTACATGCATGAAATACTTTTTAAATTTTATTTTTATTGTCATACAAAACACACTTTCATATTGGTCATTGTAAGAACATACTCATACATAATCAAAACCCCCAAATAAATCCATACACTAATGTGAAAGATGACTTCCAAAGATCTTTTTCTGGAGGCAGATAGTATTCCTTGTCATCAATCTTTCAGGATTATCCGAGATCGCTGCATTGCTGAGGGTAGTCACATTTTCACAGATAATCATGAAATACTGTTGTTACTGTGTACATTGTTTTCCCAATTCGGCTTATTTTACTCTGCCATCAGTTCCTGTAGCTTTCTAGATTTCTCTGAAATCATCTTGTTCATCATTTCTTATAGCACAATAGCATTCCATCACCAATATGTACCACAATTTGTTCAGCCATTCCCCAGCTGATGGACAGCTTCTCAATTTCTAATTCTTTGCCACTAACAAAAAAGAGCTGTTATAAATATTTTTGTACAAGTATGTCCTTTTTCCTTTTTTATTATCTCTTTGGGATAGACCCAGAAGTGGCCTTACAAGATCAAAGGGTACAAACAGTTTTAGAACCCTTTGGCTATAGTTCCAAATTGTCCTTCAGAATGGTTGGATCAGTTTTCCCAACTCCACCAACATGGAACATCCCCTCCAACATTTACCACTTTCCTTTACTGCTATATTGATCAATCTTATTGGTATGAGGTGGTACCTAAGTGTAGTTTTAATTTGCATTTCTCTAATCAAGAGTGAGAACATTGTTTCTAATGATTACTTATGGATTTGATTTCTTCCTCTGAAAATTGCTTGTTAATATCCTTTGACCATTGTCAATTGAGGAATGGATTGTATTTTTATAAATTTGACTTAATTCTATATAAATCTGAGAAATTAGACCTTTATCAGAGAAATTTGTTATAATTTTTTTCCCAGTCTGTTGTTTCTCTTCTAATCTTGGTAAATTAATTTTGTTTTTATAAAAGCTTTTTACTTTAATATAATCAAAATTATACATTTAATATCTTATAATACTCTCTATCTCTTGTTCAGTCATAAATTCTTCCCTTTTCCAAAGATCTGCCTGGGAAACTATTTGGTGTTCCCCTAATTTAGTTATGGTTTCACTATATCTAAACCCTATATCCATTTTAACCTTATCTTTGTATCGAGCATGAGATATTGATCCTACCTAGCTTCTGCCATACAGTTTTCTGATTTTCCCAGAAGTTTTTGTTAAATAGTGAGTTCATATTCCAAAAGCTGGGGTCTTTGGGTTTATCTAACATCAGGTTGCTAAGGTCATTTACCCCTGTATATCATGTATCTTTACTTTGGTCAAACACAAGGTTACTCTAATTTTTTACTACTGTTTTTGTATGTCATTAACTCTTGATATTTTTGATCTTTTGTTCTTTCAAATTTATTTTTCTATTATTTTTTCTAGCTCAGTAAAATAATTGATATCACATTGAAAAAGTAGATTGGCACACATGTAAAACCCAGGGGAATTGTGCATTGGCTACAGGAGGGGTGAGGGGAGATGAGGGAAAGAATGTGAGTCATGTAACCATGGAAAAATATTCTTAATTAATTAATTAAATAAAAATTTCCAAATTAAAAAAGAAAAGTAGATTGATTTAGGTACATTTGTTATTTTAATTATATTGGCTCTGCCTATCCATGAACAGTCAATATTGTTCTCAATTATTTAAATCTGGCTTTATTTTTTTTAAGTATTTATAATTATGTTCATGTAGTTGCTGCTTTTGTTTTAGCAGATATACTTCCAGGTATTTTATTCTGCCTATGGTTATTTTAAAAGGTTTCTCTCTTACTATTTCTTCTTGTATGGCTTTGTTAGTGATATATAGTATGGGTATGAGGAATCTTTTTTCCCAGGATTTCCCTATGCCAATGAAATAACAAGCATATTCCTCATCCCATCTTTAATTTAAAAAAATAGAATTTTTAAGTTGTTTTAAGGAATAAAAAAAACTTTGGTTTCAGTGGATGGATTAACTTGAGGGCATGGGAACTCTATATCAGGACAAATGTTCTATGCTATTTCATGATTCTTAATTCTTGACCCTGTCTTTTTACAGAGGATCCATTCGACATTTTTGAAACCATTTTTTTTAGTTCTTTGACATGGATATGACAGGAGATACCAGTGTACTTTCTAGTGATTCTTTCTTTTTTATACCCTTACCTCACTCAATTCCACCCCAGAACTCCATTACAACACCCCAGGCTATTGTTGCAATAGGTAAAAATAGTGCTAAGTATGCCTGGGCTCCAGCTATGGCCCATAAGTAATTTAAGTGTTTCCTAATCAGATCTCTGTGGATTATCCCTAGTATAAGACTACTGTCTTTTGTTTATAAACTTTTATCAGTTTGATTTTATTTATTAATTTATTAATGTTTTTTTATTTTAGAAATCTACAAATGTCAAAAGCCTAACTCCCCTTTCATCCTATATCCTAATTCTCCCACTTCTAGTTTCTTTAGTTCTCCTTGTCATTGAGACCAATCAATTGACGTTGCAGAGAAAAAAGTTGTAGTACAAATACAAGTATTAGTTCCAAGGAAGAAGAGCAGTCAGTGCTAGGGTTAAGTGACAGAGTCACAGCTAGAAAAAAATGACTAAGGCCAGATTTGAATTCATGACCTCCTTTCTCTAGACTTGTCTCTCTATCTACTGAGCCACCCAGCTGCCTCTCTATGGACTCTTGATATAGCTGGTCCAAGATACTGATAGAGTCAGTGGCTTCGCCTTGATATTTCTATCCTCTGGTACTTCTGCCATCCTATCATTGCTTCTTAAGGGTATGCTAGAATTCTGTCTTTTGCTTGTCACTTTTAGAATTGTGTGAGTTCAGCTAACTTGGTGCTTTTTTCACAGGGCTACAGTGTAGTTTTCAAAGACATTTTTATATTTGATCTAAGAGCAAAGAATTAGATTGATAGGTTGAGTCACTTATTTTAAGTGATTGAAGTTCAGTAAATTAGATTCCCTATACTTACACAGGGCTAAATTTATAGAAAATCTGCTCAAAAAGCATAAAGATTGAACATGGCTGATAAAGCTCAGGGAATAGTTAGTTGGCCAATTTGGCTGGCATGTAGAATGTGTGAAAGGGACTAATATGAAATGAATCAGGACACGTATAAATGAATGATATCATGGAGTACTTTAGATGCCAGACTAAGTCAATATTTTATTCTAGAAGGAATAGGTAGTCACTAATTTCTTTTTTGAGCAGAAAAGTTCTATGTTTAGATGTGTGCTTTAGAAGAATTAATTTTATATGTGCAGAAGATAGAATGAAGAAGGGAAACACTGAAAGAATGAAGACGAACCAAAATGTGAATCTAATAGTATAGTCTACAGATGAAAAAGACCACAACCAAAGCAATGCCCATATGGATGGAGAGAAGAAAATATATTGAGGAGGTAGAACACCAATATCTAATATCCACATTCAAAGCTCATCCTGGGGGACAGGGAAAATTTTAAAGTGATTGTCAACAATATCTGCTTCTTTATCGTATCCTTTGACTCATTCTTTGACTATTTGTCCATTGTGGACTAGGGATTACAACTATTTTTAACAGATCCTTATATACTTTTGGATTTTAAGTCATCTGTTATGTTTTCCATAAATATTTTTTCAAATTCATTTTTTCTTTCTTGTGATTATGTTTTTTGTTATACATTTTTTATTTTTATGAATTTAAGAACATCTATCTTATCTCTAGCATTTGTTATGTTAGGGGAAAAAATTTTCCCACAATGGAGAAACGAACATTATTCCATTTTCCATTAAAAAAAATGATTGAAAAAAACATTCTGTGTTCTGTGCAACTGGAATTCACTGGAGAATATGGTATAAGATGTAGGTCAGTATTTTCCTTACTGGAACTAAACAAAACATCTGAGCTATGATGAGTCTTTCAAGGATTTCATGGGAAATAACTCATTGCCACCCTGATTATGGAGGAAGAAATTGAAACTGAGAAAGTTTACCAGTTGGATCTCTCTCAAAATGTAATTTGTGGAGACAAAATGAGAAAGAATTCTCTCAAATCATGCTGCTGGATTTTGAAAGAGAGATGGGCATATATTGACAGAAAAGAGGGGGGAGGATACTTTAAATGCTAGGAATGATTTGTATAAGCTCTTAGAGGTAGAAATAAGCAAGATCTAAGCCAAAAAGATAAACTTAAAAAAAATTAAAACAAAGGTCAGATGAAAGGAGGCAAATAACAAACCATTGTAGGTTCTTGAAAAGGAAAGTCATATAACAAAATGGACTTAAGATTTTTTCCTAATAATTCTGGGTGATACCTATAATGAGGAGTCAGAACCATTATGTATGAGGATCAGAAGAAGGAACTGGGATGTTTATCCTACAGAAGAGAAGACTCAGGGCAAAATGAATCTGAAGTGTCACAAAGGCCATTCTGCATGGCCTTAGACACCCAAACTAGGGGAAAATGAGTAAAAATTACCATCAGATTTCAGCTTAACTTAAGGGAAAACGACCTCAAATTTGGACCTGTCCAGTAGTACTCTTTATATATGAACTCAGCATTCTCAAATTCAGGTATACATGACTGGCAACTAAAAAAAAATTAAGGCAGAAAAATACTTACAATGAAAATATTTAAATATGTACTAAATCTGCACCATTTCCCCAAGCAGTATAAAGTCCCACAGCAGTTTACCCAATCATGATTATTCTCACTCTGAGAAGCATTAGTGTCAGTCCTGAAATTATTTTCCATCAGACATTAGCTCCTGCATCAGTCCTCCCTTGTAAGAAGTCACGTCCTGTCAGAGCAGTGCTTTGCTTTGCTTCATTAATGTTACTTAGTTGGTAATGATGATCCCAAAGTACAAGAGTAGTGATGCTGGCAGCTCTGATAAGCCTGGGTATGTTTATAGGAGAAATGCGTGTTAAATCATAGGATTCACAATTTTGTGCCATTTTCTGTTTATATGAAGGAGCTTGGAAGGTAGTAAAACTGCAGTGAGTTCCCACTCCCTGGAGGTCCTCAAGATGAATGACAATTTGGTGGAGATAGTGGAGAGCAAATTCCTGCTTAGTTAGGGGCTGAAATGCATGAGTTCCCTTTCAGTTTTAAAATGCTTTGATTCTCATGGACCCTGGAAGAAGGTAGAGGTGCCTGAAGTTCCTACCAGCAGCTGTTCGGTCATGAGGCAACTACAGGTTTAGGAAATGAAAAACAAAAACAAGAGCAACTGAAAGGGAAGAACTGTCAGTCATTGAACACTCCTCTCTCCCTTTTTGGTTATTGAATTCTTATTTATCCTTTAGAGCCCAACTCAAGTGCCACCTTTTCCAGGATTTTAATAATAATCTTCTCCTTCTGACTTAACAGAGAATTTTGTTGTATACCTCTGTGATATTTGATGTATTACATCTCTGTCAGGAGACTGAGACACTCCAGAAAATGGGAGGATGCCTGCCACTTGTGTAAGAAAGCTTTCCCGTTATCTGAATCCCCTTTCCCTTCTTCCTGTTGCAAAAGCAGCAGGAATGGAGCAGAGTGGATTGTAACTTCGCAGCAGCTGTCTGAGAAGTGGGGAAATTGCTCATTCTTGAGGTAAAGGGGTGGAAGAAAGCTGCCCAGGATGCTGAATGTGCTAGAATGTGAAAGGAGAGTCATGGGTTGTACTGAATTCACATCTCAGTATGTGAGCAGTAAATGGCTGGGAGGGACTAGAGAGGCAGAGGGAAGTAAGAGTATTGACTCCGGGCCTCCTTCCCTCATGTGGTCATCCTGGTATTTGGGGGTGTGTTTTTGAGGGTTTGTCACAGTCAGGACTTGTGGTTTGGTTGCTAGTAACTCCCACCCCCCAGGGTAAACATGGGAGTTTAGATTCTGTCTAGTACAACTTTTCTGAATCATAGGCACAACTGAGATTGCCTTTGGGTTCCTGCTCTTGAAGCAGCATGACAAGGAGTAGCATGGGGGCTGGAGAGCCTCATTGAACCTCCAACTGGACCGCCAGTTCTCTGAAGACCTGGATTCTTGGGGCCTGTCCTTGTAGTCGTTTTCTAGTTGATATTTGTTGAATTAGATTGAATGTTGGGAGGCAGAGGGTAAGGAAGAATCAAAGATTACATTAATAATATGAACTTCTAAAACCTTGCAGATCTGGATCCAGGTTGATCCACCTTTAAGGGGTGGAGAGAAGTTCACACCTTTTGGTACCTGAAATGTCCTCAGGTAATTTCTAGTCTTCATCCCTCCAAATAATTTTGCACTGGGTTGAATTGAATCATCTCCACAATGGACAACCTAAACAAAGTCTGGGGATGATGGTTGGAGATGCTTTGGCCTTTCCAAGGACTCTTGGGATCAAGCATGGAAAGGAGAGCCTAAGCCCCTTGGCTCAGTTCTTGTAAAATCACCCCGGTCTAGACTAGAAACAAGTCTCACACATAGTGGCCCCTTGACTATGCTATTTTTTTGGCTGTTTGGCCTTGCATCATGAAGCCACACCATGTTCTGCCAAGACAATAAAGAATGTAGAAAGGACCTTTCCCACAGGCCAGAAGCACATTTCATTTAGTTTTATTTTTAATACATTACTAGAATGGTCTTATACAAGATTAAAATAACAAAACTATGCATGAAGATCTTGTGGCCTTCTAGTGCTCTGGAGATGCTGGGTTTTGGGTGGATAATAGATGGGGAGAATTTCAATTGGAACATCCTGTTCCACCAAAGTTTATTTTCTTTGCATTTGACTCTCCTTTCTTCCCCCTTTCTGAATTCTCCCCTGCTCCCAAAGCAAATGACTTTTGCAAGCCATGAGGTTGGGCAATGACTTTCTTTCCTTTTGGCTCTGAGCAGCAAAACCTTGAAATATCAGGACAATGACACCCCTCGTCAAGCACTCCTGGCCTCCATAATCAGAGGATGCTGCCCCCCAAAACTCGGCAAACAGGAAGCTACCCTGGGCCCGCAGTGTTCCTGAGCCAGGAAATTGGCTTCGACTGCCCTGCCCTGGCTCCCTTCCCCTTAGGTTCTTCCTGGCCATTGAGCACAGCTAAAAATAGCAGCCACTCAATGTGGATGTTATTGTTTAACCACTAACCACTTGTAGCTCCATTTTTGGGTGGCAGCAGAAGGAGCTAATCCTCTGACTCTGCATCCAGAGAATTTTACCTGCCTTCTCTTGGGGTGAAGGCCAGTCCCTCCCTCCATTATTTCAACATCAGGGATTCTCTGGTGCCAGCCCTTCTAAGCAGTGTGGCTCATCCTGCAAGGCTGGTTCAGTTCACATCCACACCTCCTGCATGAGACAAGAAGTGGAAATCCATAAGGATTTCCTCTCGGCCGCAGCCTTTGTATGGTATAGGTAGAAACAGCGTACACCCATCCTGGCCCCTACGAGGAAGGGTAATGGCAACACGTGACACCTCCCTCTCATGCTGGGCTTCACACTCCGGCTATTGCCACACACACTGTTCTCACTTTATTTATTTATTTGTTTATTTTTCGTGCCAAGGATTGCCTGCAATAAAGTCAGTGCCAGTTCATCTAGGTGGATAATTCAGTCTGTCCCCAAGAATGGATTAAGTACCCAGGTAGGGGTGGAGGAAAGAATGGAGAATGTACCAGCACCCCGGATGATAAGGAAAGGTCTCCTTTAGGAGGTGATCTTTGAAATGAATTTTTAAAAGGGGCAGCAAGTGGGCTGCTCAGTTAATAGAGGGCCAGGACTGCAGATAGGAGATCCTGGGTTCAAATTTGAACTTAAGCACGTCCTGTATTACCCTGGGCAAGTCACTTAACCCTAATTGCCTAGCTCTTACTACTCATCTGCCTTGGTACTGATACTTAGTATTCATACTAGGATGAAGGTAAGGTTTTTTGGTGGTTTTTTTTTTTAAGAAGAGAAAAAAAAATAAATCTGAAAATAAATTAGACATCCAAAAAGGTGGAAGTGAGGAGGAAGTCCAATCTAGTCCAATCCACACCTGAGGGATTAATAATAATAATGATAATAATCACATAATGCTTTTGAGGTTTGAAAAGTTCTTCACCAATATTATCTCATTTGATCTTCCAAACAACTCTGGGGAGTAGGTGCTATTATTATCCCCAAATTCACAAATGAAGAAACTGAGGCAAACAAGAGTTAAGTGACTTGTTATAGTCACAAAATTACTAAATGTCTCAGGTTGAATTCAAAGACCTCCGATAGGAGATGTAATATGATATGTTCCATACAGGCAAGAAGTCCTATTTAGTTGATATATGAAAGGAAGCAATATATAACAAACCTGGAAAATTAGGCTACAGGCTTTTAATAGCAAATAGAAGTGAATTAAAGTAACCCTGGAAATTGGTTGTTTTGTCATTTCAGTTGTCTGCTATTTTATCAGTCTTTTGTTATTTTTAATTAATTAATTAATTTAGAATATTTTTCCATGGTTACATGATTCGTGTTCTTTCCCTCCCTTCTCCTTCCCCTCCCAGCCGATGTAGCTGATGCACATCTCCACTGGGTTTTACATGTGTCATTGATCAAGACCTATTTCCATATTATTGATATTTGCACTAGGGTGATTGTTTAGAGTCTATATCCCCAACCATATTCCCCTCGACCCATGTAATCAAGCAGTTGTTTTTCTTCTGTGTTTCTACTACCACAGTTCTTACTCTGGATGTGGATAGCATTCTTTCGCATAAGTCTCTCAGAACTGTCCTGGATCATTGCATTGCTGCTTGATGTCTGAGGTCATATTTGAACCCAGGTCTTCCTGAATGTAGGCCCAACTCTCTATCTACTGTGCCATCTTTTGTCCATGATCCCAAAGTTAATATGGTGCTGTAAGGATAATATTAGAAAATAATTTTTTATTAGTTTTATTAGTTTAGAGATAAGAAGTAAAGTGACTGGCTTGAGAACAGAACTGGAGTTTGAAGCAGAGCTGAGAGAGCATGTTGATTTCAACTGCTGACAGTTATAACCATTTTTCTACATCAGTTACTCTCTCTGGAAGTTGGGAGTTCCTTTCTGGCAGTTAGCAGAAACACTCTCAGAGACTCTCTTTCAGGGCTGGAGGAAGTAATAGCTTTGCCTCTTTGTCTGAGGGAAAGATCTGAAGGAGCTCAATGTTTTCCTTTCCTAACTTGAGAAACACTATTGAATATCTATTGAGGTTTTATAGATTGTTTAAGTCTAAGAAGACCAAACAAAAACCTGGTCTCAACAGACTCAGAGTCCTCACTTGATTTTTGTTGAGATTCAACCAGCTAGCCTTTGCTATTTTATAATTTGAAGGTGAAGTTAAGATTTATAAGGATTATAGTGGTAGTTTTTATTTAGATAGTATAAATTTGGGTTAGTCAGATCAGAGAGGAGTAGCGTAGCCTGTGAAACACAGGAGAAGCGGTTCCTTGTGGAACCTGGAAGTTTATTTGGGTGGATTTAGAATCCCTTAAAATTAGAAATTCTTTATTTGTCTTTATATATTTCAATAAATATTGTATGTTTATAATAAGAGTCTCTTTAGTGTCCTTGCACCTGGCCCTGAAGGGAAGTTCACATTTGAGCTTCACTTCATCACTGAGGATACATTTGATTATATCTATCAAAAGTAACCAAACAGTTTTGAATCTATATTGAAATAGTTTTTCCATCTAAATATTTTACTTTATAACTCACCAAATTTATTTTTACAGTTTACTGAGCTAAATAGGACAAAGAACCTAACTGTCTTATTTTAAGGGTCCAATTGTCAATTTAGGCAGTTGGAACTGTTATCTCAGCAGGGAGTCTGTGGAAGCAGCTAGAGGTGAGTTTCACTGTAAGCTGTGGTAACAGTGAGCTGAACTCTCAGTAGCTACAATATCCATCTCCCAGTCAACTTGATACAAAGAATCTCTACTCTCAGAAAACCTGGTGAATTAGCTACATAAAATCACCATGGGATTTTCTCTATTAGATATGAATTCTCTCATTTTCACTATTATACCAGAATTTATACAAAATGTACTTGCCTATGACTTTCTAATGCCAGTACTCTTAGTGATGCTCCCACAACTAATCTCTTATGTCTCTGTGCTACTATTATAGTTTATCATGTGCTTTTATGTGATGATCAAATCTTTGGCAGTTGTGTTTAAACATTTAAAAGCAAGAATCAAGCAAGCTACTGCAAAGAGTGATCTAATGTTAAAAGTGAACTATCTGGAGACTAAACTAGATAGAATGCAAACTCAATATGAGGAATTCCTCAAGGCTAAAGGGACAATGGCAGAAACTAAAGAACATGAAGCAATTAAATTAGCAGGTACAACTAATTCAGATAAACCAACTAAATTAGAAATGGAAACTGAAGCATTAGAAAGAAAAACAACTCATATGTTTCCTCTAAGTGAATCTCATGTGCCACAAAAAGTTTACACAGTCTGATATAAAAAGTTTTAAGAAAAATACTCCATCATATGAAGATGAACCCATGTCAGTTGTAAAGCAGTTCAAGTGCTTAATTAAGCTTTACAATCCTTCTTATTTGGATTTTGATATCCTTATGGAAGAATTATTAATGAAAAGGGAGAAACAGCAAATTATACAGGACGCTAATAATAACCTCCTAATTGCCAATTGGCCAACTTGGGATCCTGGTTGGGAATATAACTCTTTTGTGGGATACAGAGACTTAACTACAGCCAGGGAGGCAATAATTGAAACTTTGAGACAAAATTTCAGATGCCCAGGAACCTGGTCTACATTTGAGCGCCTAAAGCAGGAAGTGGGAGAGACTCCCTTCACTTTCCTCCATAGGATTATTGACTGTGAAGAAAAATGGATTGGGTTGGATACTTTAACAGATGAAAACATAAATCCTATTTGCAGGCAGTTTGTGAAAAATGCATGCCCTGTGGCCCGAAATTATTTTTGGAGTAACTGTCCAAATTGGTTTGACATGGGTCTTGGTGAAATTTGGAGGATTGCTAACTATGTTTTCCAAGATGAGAAAGATAGGCAACCAGAAGAGAAAAACAATATAGTTGATAACTTAACCAAAGAAATTAGAGAGCTTAAACAAAAACTGAAATCCAATGAAGTGCAGGCAAAAATAGTAATTGCACTAAGAACTTATAGACAGCCCAGAAATAATTATAACCCCAGACAATACAGACAAACCCCAAGATGTTTTCTTTGTAACAGATTTGGTCATCTCATGAGACAGTGCAGATTTAGGGGACAATTCTTTGGACAAAGCTTCAGGGGAAACCAAGGCAATAGATTTAGTTGCTTTAATGGATTCAGGAAAAATGGATATAGAAATTATGGGTTTAACAATGGATTTAATAATCCATTCCAGTATGGGAGACCAAACTACCCAAATTCTTTTGATACTGGATGCTACCATAATTCACAACAAGCTGCAGACCTGAATACCATGCAAGAATATATCAAAGCAGGTGCTCATCCAAAATATTCCCAAGTAGCTGGTGGGAATCCCCAAAAACTTCATATGCAAAAAGGTGCAACTTCATTATGAAGGTGTACCAAGGTCTATGCAGTTAAAAATATAGTATATGGAGAAAACGGACTAGGAAGTATGGGCAATGGAATAAACACTGATGAAAATGACAAAGAGATTTTGAAAACATGGAAAATTAGTACAGGAGATATCAATGAAGAATTAGAGAATGAGGAACAGGAACAAGTGTTGAGTTTTCCTAATCCTAGTGTGTTAGCTCCTGTGATATCTGTCCATTCTCCAGAAAATATCACAGAACCCCATGTAACCCTAAAAATGGGAAAAATAAGTTTATGATTGTTTCTTAGACACAGGTGCGGCCAAATTGCAGAAATCCCCCGAAGAGTGCAAAGCAGTAGGTTAAATGGAAGTTGTGGGTGTGATGGGTGTCTATTAGATTATGCGCTCCATATGATTAAACCAGGGGATTTAGTTTACATAAAAAACGTTAAGTATTAAGTGTATTAGAGAAAGAAATGTGGCTGCATTGCTCGCATGTGAAAAAGGCAACAACGGAAGAAGAGATTACTTCAGACAACATGGCTGCAGTCAAAAAGATATCAGAAGAAGAAGAAAAATGAAATGAAGACAGGGATTAAGATCAAGACAAAGGAGAAGACAGCATAGAAGAAACAAAGATGACAGCAAAAAGGACAATTGAACTGTAACAAAGACATTGAAAAACAAATCAACACAGAGAAGAGGAACTCAGACTGATTATGGACATGAACTGTAAGATTTGTGTGTGTGTGTGTCATTCTAACATTACACACTTTCATTTTAGTTGCAAACAAAAACTACATAGTAACAACACAAAGACAGAAGATAGTAGCAGAGAAGATAACATACACATATAGGACACATTTCTCACAAACTCTGCAACATCATAACCAGGTGATGAGTATCCATATAAATAAATAAATACACATAAATCACCTTGGAAAAAAATAATTGTGTCCATTAAAATAATAAGATCTTATCTGTTACAAGGGAATCACCTTAAAAGACTGATATATATTAATTTAAGGTCGCCAAGGAATCAGCTATGTAATTCCTAAATGAAAAACTCAAGTCAGCCGTCAGCCTTTTTTGGAGTTTAATTACAATAGGAGCAAGAAAGGAATTAGAGATATATATATAGAGAGAGAAAGGGGAGAGAAGGGAATAGGGCTTAAATACCCCCTCTGTTTAGGCTGGGCCAAAAGGCCCAAGCCCTTAGATAGCTGGGGCAAAGAAAAGAGATCAGTCCCTTTCACTCACGTGTCCAAAATGGAGAAACAGTCTCAGAGGCCCCCACTTTCAGCTTCCTTCAGAGCAAGCTTCCTCAGAGCCCAGGAACCACCGACCAAAAACTCAAAAAACCCCTCCAGTCTCCAGACCCTCCTATCTTTAAGGACACCATCCAAGTTGCCTCCCCTCAGTCCTCACATCTACCAATCACTCTTCATCAATTTCCCTGTCAATGGAGGCTCTCGCTTAACCCAGGACCGCCCAGAGGTTTCTGGCTTTTTGCACATGTCTGTTGAAGGTCATATTTTCCAATGATTAAATCTATACTCCTTTGCTACAGCCCTTTCTAAATCCTGTTAACTTGAGTATGGTAGAGATTGGAATAATTAAATTTTGATCTAGGCTGCAGCCCTTACTCAATCCTATTAGGACTGAATAGGGTGGAGTATCTCCATTGTATCAATTCTAAAATCAATCAAGACTCAAAGAAATTCCTGTTCTATGCTCAAGCATAGGTCAAAGTCCTTTCCATTGTTCAGCAAAGGGTTTCTGTCCTAAAGTAATCTTAAGAAGGGAAGAGAAGGAACCTCCCATGCCAATGGAGTTCCCATTCCAATAGACTATCAGTAAGAAATTTTCCAAGTATGAAATATCCCAATGGTGAAATTTTCAACAATTATAAGTCTAAGGAAATTTGAGGTTTACAATCCCCCCTGATGATCATTGGGAGACTAGTCTCCCCATTGATCATTTAACATAATCATTTTGTAGTTCTAAATTCACTTCTAACTAAAGATATACACAATATTCAATTTTCTAAGAGAAATTAGAATAGTGAGAGACGAAATAGAAAAGAAAAGAAAGCAAAACCAATGTTTGCTAGGCGCATTGACAGAAAGCCAAATTAGGGGCAGTCCCTTTTGGCATAAATGTTACAATAAATGTTCAATCAAAAGTTCAGTCCAATCAATCACATCCAAAGTTCATTCTTGATCTTCTTGATGAAGTGTAGGTTTTTGGCATCTTTCTGCAACAGTTCATTCTCTGGATATAAAAGTTTCAAGCTTCTTTCTTGAAGATCTTTTCTCGAACAAAATCAAAATCTTTGAAAATTTTATAAAAGTAAAATCTTAAACAAAAGTCTTGGATTTTTATAAAAATACAATCTCAAGCAAAAAAATTCAAAAATTCTTAGATTTTAAATTAAAATACAATCCCCCCTGAAGTAAGTATTAAAAAAAAATATCAAGTTTAGTTCAGAATGCAATGTTCAGTTATGGGGGTGTATGTGTCAATTATCAAAAGAATAGAAAAATAATCAAAAACATAAGAAAAATTCAAAATAGACCTTGTATAGGTCCAGTTTAAAGTAATTGCTATCCCACAAGTATGTAGGACAGAATGCAGTAATATTTCACTTAGCCATTTGTAGCCAAGACTACAGGAAGTTGCCATAATATAAGAAGAAAAGAATTAGAATTCTATTTTGATGGGGAAATGTCATTCCCTTGTCTGATTTTTTTCCTTCAGAGATATAGGGAGCCAGCATGATAGTCAAGCTTTGTACTTGTTTGAGTACTTCAAAAGGAGTGTAGATACAAGGAAGTCCTACGACTTAAACATAAGTTAAGCGTCGCAACCTTGAGTCTCACTTTAATATTTCATGTGTGCTCTATTGGCACTATTCAGGTTTAGTCTGTGCTCCTTGTTTTTATCCCTTTTCCTGGAATCAGACACAAACATTAATCACAGTCCTATAATATTTTATCAATAAATGGCAGGTTCCCATAGTTTAAAGCTTTTAGGCATATATTGATATTATAGCAAGAGTATATATATTAACTTGTATTACTGCAGGGAAAAAAATAATATTAATATTAATTATGTGTACCTTCAGTACAAAAAAATGAGAAAAAAATCAAATATTCTGATCAAAAAATAAAAAGAAATAAGAAAAAATAAGGAAAAAAAATCAGTAATTCAATATATTCTTGAAAAAAACCAGCATCCATTTGTCTATGGATTATTATCTCCAATTCTTATGATAAGATATAGTCACAATTCATATGATAGGATAGAGTCAATCAGTCTCAGCAGAAGATGCTTTCTTCACATGTGAGCAGTGAATCCAAGAGTCTCTTTCTCCAATCTTTATAGATGTTGGAGTAGTTAATAATATTTGGAATGGTCCTTCCCATGAAGGTTGAGTTGCTCCAGTTCGCTTGAAATTCTTGATATAAACTTTATCTCCTGGGTTCAGGTCATGCAGAGAAAAGTCTAATGGTCCAGCTTGTACTGCAGCTCCGGATTCATGAAGTTCACGTAGTTTGTGCTGTAACTCCTGTATATAGGAAGCAATAGTAATATCTCCCCCTAATAGCGATGTATAAGCCGGGGAGA
Source organism: Monodelphis domestica (assembly GCF_027887165.1). Taxonomy (NCBI): domain Eukaryota; kingdom Metazoa; phylum Chordata; class Mammalia; order Didelphimorphia; family Didelphidae; genus Monodelphis; species Monodelphis domestica. Next base: position 118,571,669 of record NC_077231.1, read on the forward strand.
AAGGCTTAGCCTGTATAGGCGGATGTCCAAAAAGCATCTCAAATGGTGAAATATGTAAGTCTCCTCTAGGCCTGCTTCTAAGATAAAATAGGGCCAGAGGGAGAATTTCAGGCCATTTTAAATGGGTCTCAGTGCATAATTTGCCAATCATAGTCTTAAGTTCTTTATTCATCCTCTCCACTTGGCCTGAGCTCTGGGGGTGATATGGAACATGGAATTTTGGAGTTATCCCCAAGCAAGAATATATTTGATTTAAGACAGAATCGGTAAAATGACTCCCTCTATCGGAGTCAATACGTGCTGGTAGGCCAAAACGAGGAATAATTTCTTTTAAAAGTATCTTTGCAACAAAATCTGCTGTGGCTCGGGTCGTAGGAAATGCTTCTGGCCATCTGGTTAGTTGATCTACAATTACTAGACAAAATTTATAACGTCCAGCCTTTGGCATTGTTATGAAATCTATCTGTAGGTGTTCAAAAGGTGTGTAAGCCAGAGGACGTCCCCCAAAGGCTTTTCCACGATATGCATGTTGGTTATATGCCTGGCAAATAGGGCAGGCTGAACATACTTTAGAGGCTACAGTAGTTATACCAGGGGCTATCCATACTCTCTTGACAGAGTCCACGATGCCCTGGGTGCCAAAATGACCATTTTTATGAATAGATTGGCAAATTTGGTTATAGAAACTTCTAGGGAGCAGGGGTTTTCCTTCAGGTGACACCCATACTCCATTAATTTGTTTTGCTTTAAATTTTTGTTTCCATTTTTCCACTTCCTTTTCATTATAGGAGAGTGATAAATTTAAATTATCAGTGGTTGTTAATGTTAAAATTAATCCAGGTCCTTCTATGGCTGCTAGTTTTGCAGCGGCATCTGCTCGGTCATTTCCTCTAGAGACAGGGTCAGAGCCACCTGTATGGGCAGAGCAATGAACTACAGCTAGGGCTTTAGGCAGTTTGAGAGCAGAAAGAACTTCATTAATAATTTCTGCATTAGCTATGGATTTTCCAGCTGAGGTTAAAAATCCTCTTTGGAGCCATAGCATCCCGACTGAGTGACAAATGCCGAAAGCATATCTAGAATCCGTATAAATTGTTGCCTTTTTATCCTTGGCAATTATACAAGCTTGTTTTAGAGCTATGAGTTCTGCTCCTTGAGCGCTAATGTTAGAAGGTAGTGAAGCTGACCATTCAGTGGCAAATTCTGAGACTACGGCAGCTCCAGTGTAACGTATGCCATCCCTCATAAAAGAGGAACCATCAGTAAATAAAATCAGATCTGCATTTTCTAAGGGAGTGTCCAAGAGATTATCTCGAGGCTTTTCTGCCATGGACACTAATGTTTCACAGTTATGTAGTGGTTCTCCTGAAGTGGGTAAATCTGGAAGCAAGGTGGCAGGGTTAAGAGTTGAACAGCGTTTCAAGGTAATATTTTCACTATTTAATAAGGTTATTTCATACCTTGTAATTCTCTGATCCGAGAATGCCTGTGTTCTATGTTTTACCAATAATGCTTCAATCTCATGTGGGCACATTATTGTTAATGGACATCCTAATACTAAATCAACGGTTTTTGTTACTAGTAAGGCTGTAGCAGCTACTCCTCTAAGGCATGGTGGTGCTCCTGCTGCTACTGGGTCTAGTTGGGCAGAATAATAAGCAATTGGGCGCTGAGAAGGTCCCAAAGTCTGAGTTAACACACCAGAGGCTACTCCTCTTCGCTCATGCACATATAAAGTAAATGGCTTGTTGTAATCTGGGATGCCTAGAGCAGGGGCAGACATGATAGCCTTTTTCAGATCTGTTAGAGCTGACAAGTGTTCAGGCTCTAATTTGAGGGGTTCAGGAACTGAATCCTTTGTTAATGCTATAAGGGGTTTAGTGATTTCCCCATAGCAAGGAATCCATTGTCTACAAAACCCTGTTGCTCCTAAAATTGCTCTCAGCTGTTTCTTAGTGGTAGGAGCACTCAATTTTTGAATGTTCTCAATTCGTTTTGGAGAAATATAACGAGCACCCGCAGTCAAGATGAATCCCAAATATTCTACTTTTTGGAGACACCATTGAACTTTATCCTTAGAGATTTTATGTCCTCTTTTGTGCAATTCCAAAAGAAGGTGTTTGCTATCTTCTTGACATGTTTCTGCATCTGTTGAAGCCAAGAGTAGATCATCTACATATTTGATTAATTTGCTATTTTTAAATGTTATATTGTCTGTGTCTTGGCTCAAAATTTGCTCAAATAAGCTCGGACTTTCGACATAACCCTGTGGCAGCCGACACCAGGTATATTGTGAGCCCTTCCAGGTGAAAGCAAAAATATGCCTGGAGTTTTCATGTATTGGTATGGAAAAGAAAGCTGAACACAAGTCTACTACTGTAAAGTATGTAGCTGTGCTAGGAATAGATGAAATAATAGTATGTATGTTAGAAACTACGGAGTGTCTCTTTATAACGTGATTATTCACTGCCCTTAGATCCTGTACGAATCTATAGATGTGTTTGCCATCGGGTCCTTTTTTTGGTTTTTTAATTGGCAGGATGGGCGTGTTGTATTCAGATTTATTGTAATTAAACTCCAAAAAAAGGCTGAAAAAAAAAAAAACAATGTTACAAGGGAATCACCTTAAAAGACTGATATATATTAATTTAAGGTCGCCAAGGAATCAGCTATGTAATTCCTAAATGAAAAACTCAAGTCAGCCGTCAGCCTTTTTTGGAGTTTAATTACAATAGGAGCAAGAAAGGAATTAGAGATATATATATAGAGAGAGAAAGGGGAGAGAAGGGAATAGGGCTTAAATACCCCCTCTGTTTAGGCTGGGCCAAAAGGCCCAAGCCCTTAGATAGCTGGGGCAAAGAAAAGAGATCAGTCCCTTTCACTCACGTGTCCAAAATGGAGAAACAGTCTCAGAGGCCCCCACTTTCAGCTTCCTTCAGAGCAAGCTTCCTCAGAGCCCAGGAACCACCGACCAAAAACTCAAAAAACCCCTCCAGTCTCCAGACCCTCCTATCTTTAAGGACACCATCCAAGTTGCCTCCCCTCAGTCCTCACATCTACCAATCACTCTTCATCAATTTCCCTGTCAATGGAGGCTCTCGCTTAACCCAGGACCGCCCAGAGGTTTCTGGCTTTTTGCACATGTCTGTTGAAGGTCATATTTTCCAATGATTAAATCTATACTCCTTTGCTACAGCCCTTTCTAAATCCTGTTAACTTGAGTATGGTAGAGATTGGAATAATTAAATTTTGATCTAGGCTGCAGCCCTTACTCAATCCTATTAGGACTGAATAGGGTGGAGTATCTCCATTGTATCAATTCTAAAATCAATCAAGACTCAAAGAAATTCCTGTTCTATGCTCAAGCATAGGTCAAAGTCCTTTCCATTGTTCAGCAAAGGGTTTCTGTCCTAAAGTAATCTTAAGAAGGGAAGAGAAGGAACCTCCCATGCCAATGGAGTTCCCATTCCAATAGACTATCAGTAAGAAATTTTCCAAGTATGAAATATCCCAATGGTGAAATTTTCAACAATTATAAGTCTAAGGAAATTTGAGGTTTACAATCCCCCCTGATGATCATTGGGAGACTAGTCTCCCCATTGATCATTTAACATAATCATTTTGTAGTTCTAAATTCACTTCTAACTAAAGATATACACAATATTCAATTTTCTAAGAGAAATTAGAATAGTGAGAGACGAAATAGAAAAGAAAAGAAAGCAAAACCAATGTTTGCTAGGCGCATTGACAGAAAGCCAAATTAGGGGCAGTCCCTTTTGGCATAAATGTTACAATAAATGTTCAATCAAAAGTTCAGTCCAATCAATCACATCCAAAGTTCATTCTTGATCTTCTTGATGAAGTGTAGGTTTTTGGCATCTTTCTGCAACAGTTCATTCTCTGGATATAAAAGTTTCAAGCTTCTTTCTTGAAGATCTTTTCTCGAACAAAATCAAAATCTTTGAAAATTTTATAAAAGTAAAATCTTAAACAAAAGTCTTGGATTTTTATAAAAATACAATCTCAAGCAAAAAAATTCAAAAATTCTTAGATTTTAAATTAAAATACATATCTCACAGGAAGACTTTATGTGTTCTTACAAGATAAAATCAAGAAAACATACATAACTCTCTAAAGAAAATCTTTAAGGTTTTCTTAGACTAGCTGAATGGGGGAAGTTTATTTTCCTCCTGCAACATGTAAATAGTTAGTACATAACATATACATAGATGTAGAGATTGTATAGATCTGTATATTTATATAGATGTGTGTGTAGTTAAATTATTTAAAAATTTTGATTTTATTAGTATAGTAAGTTGATTTTGAGTTTTAATGTAGTTTTGGTTTTCTATACTAATGATAGGATAAGTTCTTAGCATAGTAAAAAGTTTTGTTTGAATTGTTCAAATAGGATTTGTAAAATGAAGTTTGCATGAGTTTTGCATAGTTATTATTTTAGATAGACTTTAGTGTTTTGTAAAACATAAGTTAGTTTGTAACTGTATTTTATTGTTTCAAAAGTTTTTCAAAAGTTAGCATTTTGTAGTTTTGTAATTGTATATTTTGCACTTGAATTTCTGCAAACATGTTTTCATTGATTATTTGTTTTCATTGAAATTTTTTCTTTCATTTATATCCCTATTACAGGTTAGCATAGATAAAGTATAGCAATAAGAACAGGATAAGATAAGCATATAATTAAGACTATTTTTAGGAAATAGAGTAATAATAAGGTTAGGTACAGCTTTAGAATTACATAGAATAGCAAGCATATGAAAGAGATTTTTCATCTTTCCATATGCTCAGAGGGGGGAAATTATAAGGATGATATTAGAAAATAAGTATTGTTTTATTAGTTTAGGCATAAGAAGCAAAGTGACTGGCTTGAGAACAGAACTGGAGTTTGAAGCAGAGTTGAGAGAAATATTGATTTTAGATGTGACAGTTATAACCATTTTTCTACATCAGTTACTCTCTCTGGCAGATGGGAATTGGTCTCTGGAAGCTGGCAGAGACACACTCTCAGAGACTCTCTCTCAGGGCTGGAGGAGGTAACAGCTTTGCCTCTCTGTCTGAGGGAAAGATCTGAAGGAACTCAGTGTTTTCCTTTCCCAATTCGGGAAACACTATTGAATATCTATTGAGGATTTATAGATTGTTTAACTCTGAGAAGACCAAACAAAAACCTGGTCTTAATAGACTTGATTTTTGTTGAGATTCAACCAGCTAGCCTTTGCTATTTTATAATTTGAAGGTGAAGTTAAGATTTATAAGGATAATAGAAGTAGTTTTTATTTAGATAGTACAAATTTGGGTTAGTCAGATCAGAGAGGAGTAGAGTAGCCTGTGAAACACAGGAGAAGCAGTTCCTTGTGGAACCTAGGAGTTTATTTGGGTGGATTTAGAATCCCTTAGAATTAGAAATCCTTTATTTGTCCTTATATATTTCAATAAATATTGTATGTTTATAATAAGAGTCTCTTTAGTGTCCTAGTACCTGGTCCTGAAGGGAAGTTCACATTTGAGCTTCACTTCATCACTGAGGATACATTTGATTACATCTATCAAAAGTATTCAAACAGTTTTGAACCTGTATTAGAACAGTTTTTCCATCTAAATATTTGATTTTATTTAGCTCCCTATTATAATTTTTAAAAAATCTTTATAATGCTAACTGAGTTTACTAAGAGGGGCAGTGCCCTGGCCACACCTGTGCTTTAGGAATATCATCTTGGTTGTGAAATATAGATTGCAAAGGACAAACATGGAGCAGAGGGACCATTTAGGGGCTTTGGTAATAGTTTAGAATAAGGTTATAGGATCCCTAGGTGGGAGATGTAGAGCAAAAAGGGACTTAGAGGCTATTGAATCTAACCCCATTCATTGCACAGATAAGAACTGATGCCAAGAGAAGTAAGGTGACTTGCCCAAGGTCACACAGGAAGTTATCTGAGTTATGATCTGACCCAGGTTCACTACAATATGCTTTCTTTCTTGAGACTCTCAACTAGTGAGTGGAGAGGAGAGAATAGAGTCAAAAAATGTGAAGGGCTCAGATGACAAGATTGACAACTGTAAAAAATTAAAATTAGTCTCAATAAATAAAAAATAATATATTTTAGGAGATTTATTAATGATCATTAGAAATCAAGGAATAAAGAGGATACAAAATAAAGACCACATGACCATGGCTGATCAGCCAGTTCAAACACCTGCCTTACCACCACCAAGCTCAGGACAGGAAGTAAAGAGGCGGGACCTTCCACATCCCTACCTACTATCCCCTGTCTACAGGAAGTACATAATGACAGGAAGTTGGTGGGCTCCTGGGAAATGTAGTTCTTTTTTTAGGGTAACAGATTTTCAATTAAACACAACTAATTGGAAGTGAGGTGGAAGAAAGAACAGAAGATGAACAGGGAAATCTGAAAAAAAATGGATGGGTTTTGGAGGAAAAAAATAATGACTTCTTTTTTGAACATTAATGGAAACTGTTGCTGTTGTTTATCCTTCATTAAAAAACAACAAACCTTTCCTTATGTCTTAGAATCAATACTGAGTATCAGTTCTAAGGCAGAAGACCAATAACAGCTAGACATCAAGGTATAAGTAACTTGCCCAGGATGACACAGTTAGGAAGTGTCTGAGGTCAGATTTGAACCCAGGACTCTCCCATCTCCAGGCCTGGCTCTCTAGTTGCTCCTCATCCTTTATTTTTAAAGAGCTTTAATGACATCAAAGGGTGATGTCTTGACTTGTGCATGAATTGGACTGAAGTGAGACAAAGTTGCTCAACATGTTGAATTTGAAATATATAGAAAATATCTAATTCAAAAATTTGTCCTCTGTTGGGGAGCCAGGTCTCTGTAGGTGCCCAAAGACAATAGGAACACAAAAGAAAGAGGTCCAAAATGGAGGGAAGTCAGTTATGGCTAGAAAAGGGATTGTATAGGGTCCTGTGGAAAGGGCAGGCAGAATTCTCTTGGGATAAGGGAGGAATAGGACTGAGATGGATGGGAATGAAAGAATTATGTGACTGAGACTTTTATGTGATAGGCACATTAGTGAGGACACAGAATACAGAATTTTAGAGTTGGAAGGTATCTGGGCAGCCATCTATTCCAACTCATACCTGAAAAATATTCCCTAATGATCTGCCCCATTCATCTACCTTTGATGTCTACCTTTCACCCAACTCTCAGTTGTGGCTGAAAGAAGCTGTAGCATGTACTGCAGTCATACCCCTCTAAAACCATCTTGGCAGATGGGCTAGAGTAACCAACAGATCTCATTATCTAGTGGTGAGTTAGGGGGATATCTATCCCAAGCATGTGGCAATATACCTGATGGAATAGGTGGATGGATATAATTTGTTCCAAAAGTCATGAAGGCAGCTGAAGCAGGAACTGTGGAATGTTTACAACCTGGCCAGACCTTGAAGACACCAAGGTCATCTACTGCATTCTGGTCCATTGCCAGTTGTTCTGAAGTTTGCCTTGCCACTGGATTTTGACTGTTCTGGAAGAGAGTGAGATTAATGATTTTTTTTGCAACTCTGACTTACTGAAATCCAATTCATGTGCAAGGCAAGATGTCACCCACCATGTCATTGGTCTTCTTTAAAAAGGATGAACAACAACTTCCTATGATCTTTTTGGATCCTTATTTTTTTTTTTATCTAGTGAATTGTAAGCTCAGTATGAGTCAACAGTGTGATGTGGCAGCAAAAAAGCTGTATAATATGAAATTTGACTATTTTAAAAGAAGTAGAATTTCCAGGCATGGGGAGGGGATAGTTGCACTGAACTTTACCCTTATCACAATTTAACTAGTGTTGCATTCATTCTTAAGTGCTGTAGTTTGATGACATCAATAAGCTGGAGACTGTCCAGAGCAGGGCAATGAGGATTATGATTTCAAAGATTGGTTGAAGAAACTGTAGAGATGTTGACTGAAAAGAGAGAAGACTTAAGCAGAGGGATTCAAGGGAGCTGCTGTCATGAATTTAAAGGGCTATCATGTGAAAAATGGATTAAACTTGTTTTATTTGGTCCCAGAAAGCAGAGATAGGAACAAAGAACACAAGTTTCCTAATAAATAAAACTGCCCCAAAGTGGAAATGGGCATCGTTGAGAAGTGATGGCTTACTCTTCTTTATAGGTCTGTAAGCAGAGGCTGGTCAGTTACTTCATGGGCATGTTATAGGGGGGATTCCTTTTGCATATGGATAGCTCTGGACAACTGCTGAGCATCCTAGCAACTCTCAAAGTCAGGGGCTTTGATTCTGTGATTTGATATGTTCCTTAGCTTTGGTGCCTAAAACTTGCACTATAACCTGCATGACCTTGGACAAATCACTTACATTTTCTGTGCCTTAGTTTCCTCACCTGTAAAATGAAGGGATTCCATGTCCATTCAGGGTCCTTTCTTAGACTAAATTTATGACTTTATGATCCTTTGACTTCTGTAAGTAGAGAAAAGAAAAGATATTCCTTCTAGCAGAAATGACTAACCACGGTAAAAAGACAATTAAAATGAAATTCTCTTTAACAAATGATTCTTTATAAAGAAAATTTCTGTTTGTGTCCTCTATAGAAGTCATTCTCTCTGAGGGAAAAAAAATTCTCTGATCTAAGTGTGTCCATAGTGGTACCTGCAACTATTGACATATCTCTGAGTACATCTGCATCCATCACTAGAAACCATTTGAAGACTCCCAGAAGTGCCGGTTCTCAGCCTAGACATCAATGACAGCTGCTAGTGCTAATCTTGACTATGAGAATGTTACCTTGTGACCATGAAATAATGTTATCATCATGGTTCTAGCAGGTGATCTCTACTTTTCTTCTGATGCATTTTAAGCTATGGAGATATCTAAGAATATATTATATCCTTCAATGGAATGTAATTTCCTTGAGGGGAGGAACTGTTTCATTTTTGTATTTATGTTTCTAGCCTAGTGTCTGGCATGTAGGTGGGCCATGTAGATAGATTAGATAGATGATTCTTAAAGTTCTAGCTTCAAAATTCTGTGACTTTTTTCTGTTAATTAACCAGAAGTTAGTAATAAACTTGATGAATCATTTTGGCACAAAAAGCAACCTGAGCAGGAAGGAGAATTTTGCATTGTTACCCAGAAGCAGGCACAGGACTAGGTTGCACCAGTACTGATTGTATCCAGACCAAAAAGTAGACCCAAAGCATCAGAAAAGGGGCCATGAAGTGCTCAGAGATTTGGGCAGGGGATAAAGAACCAGGCACTAGAATTCATCATCCTCCCACATTTTATCCTTTCTCTTTTGGGAGGCTTGTACCATAAAGTACATTTACACTTGCTTTAAAGTTTTGAGCTAATGCTGCAGTTCCTCCCTTTGTGGGTGCCTGTTCCTAGATTTTATCTTTTCCTTTGGCATTTGGGTTAATGAAAATAAAAACCTGCATTCAAATAGTGCTTTTCTTTCCTCAAGCTCTTTAATAAGTTGATTGCCTATGAGCATAGTTAGTGGAAATATGAGCTTAATTTTATAGATGAGAAAAGTGAAGCTTAGAGACGTTAAGTGACTTGTCTATAACTTAGCTTATAAGGGTTGGTTGCACATAAGACTTGAATACAGGTTTGCTCACAGTGCCCCATCTACTCCTAATATATATATATATATATATATATATATATATATATATATATATATATATATTAACTTAGCCTAGCCTATCTTATCTTATCTTTATCTTAATCATGTACTGAGTCAGACACAGTTGAGTGCTTTATAAATATTGTCTCATTTGATCCTCCCTACAACCCTGAGAGGTAGCAGCTATTCGTATCCTCATTTTACAGTTAAGGGAATTGAGACAAGCAGAGGTTAAGTGACATGCCCAGGATCACACAGTTAGTAAAGTGTCTGAAGCTAGATTTTAACTTGTCTTCAAGTCTCTTGGTTTACAGTGTAAGCATTTAATAAATGTTTGTTGACTTGATTTAACTAATTCCTTTGCAAGGGAAGCTGAATTCATGTACTTCCTAACATTTATTCACACAGCCCACTGGTGGAGAGAAAACCTGCACTTCGCTGGAGGGAGATAAGTAGGGAGACTGAAGAAGAAGAGGTAGAGAGAAGGCTGAATGCCACACAAGAAAGGAACGTAGAATGAGAGACTTCTACTGGGTAATAGAAGAACCAAGCCTTAGATCACTGACACTTCCCAGCTGTGTGACCCTGGGCAAGTCACTTAACCCCCATTGCCTAGCCCTTACCATTCTTCTGCCTTGGAGCCAATACACAGTATTGACTCCAAGACAGAAGGTAAGGGTTTTAAAAAAGGGGGGGGGCAGCTGGGTTGCTCAGTGGATTGAGAGCCAGGCCTAGAGATGGGAGGTCCTAGGTTCAAATCTGACCTCAGACACTTCCCAGCTGTGTGACCCTGGGCAAGTCACTTGACCCCCATTGCCTAGCTCTTACCACTCTTCTGCCTTGGAGCCAATACACAGTATTGACTCCAACATTGGAGAAGTTAGACGGGATGGATTCTTCATACAAACAAGGACCTGGTGCTGCTGCTATCCACAAAATGGGCTGGAATAGATGGACTCCTCACCAAGCTTTATACATTGAGGTAGGGAGAGAAGAAGGTGGGAGAATAGACCATACATGTGCCCATCCCAGATAAGTAGGGTAGGAAATAGAGGTTACATTGGAAGAAAGTTTCTTATAAGATAGAATAGAGCAATAAATTTGTTTGTAGAGTACTGATGATGATCCATTCTAGAGAAAAAAATAATTGGGGGTACTTAAAATTTCTTATAAAGCAAAGGGGAGCAGGCAATGGGAAAGAACAAAGCCAATAAAGTCTGTCCAGTCAGGCATTAAGTCTAAAAAGGAGCTTTTTAGGATGACAGTACAGAATTGTCCCCATAGAGAATGAGAATGAGAATCAGAGACTGGGAAACAAAGAAGGATTGAAAGAAAACTCAGTGATGTGGTCAACAAAGCCTTGTGTTCTTAAGTTTTCAGCAAGTAGATTAAACATATTTTAGCTAGAGATTTGGCAGCAAGTTGGAGTGGCCTCAAATGAAGAAAGAAAGCACAGTTTTTACTGTGACAAACATTTCTCTTTCTTTCTTTCTTTCTTTCTTTCTTTCTTTCTTTCTTTCTTTCTTTCTTTCTTTCTTTCTTTCTTTCTTTCTTTCTTTCTTTCTTTCTTTCTTTCTTTCTTTCTTTCTTTCTTTCTTTCTCTCTCTCTCTCTCTCTCTTTCTTTCTTTCTTTCTTTCTTTCTTTCTTTCTTTCTTTCTTTCTTTCTTTCTTTCTTTCTTTCTTTCTTTCTTTCTTTCTTTCTTTCTTTCTTTCTTTCTTTCTTTCTTTCTTTCTTTCTTTCTTTCTTTCTTTCTTTCTTTCTCTCTTTCTTTCTCTCTTTCTCTCTCTCTTTCTCTCTTTCTCTCTCTTTCTCTCTCCCTCTCTCTCTCTCTCTCTCTCTCTCTCTCTCTCTCTCTCTCTCTCTCTCTCTCTCTCTCTCTCTCTTTACCTTTTGATCCAGTAAATCCACTACTGGGTCTTTATCTGAAAGAGATAAAAAAAATGGGAAAGGACTCGTTTGTACAAAAAGATTTATAGCTGCTCTTTTTGTGGAGGCAAAGAATTGGAAACTAAAGGGATGCCACTCAGTTGGGGAATGGCTGAACAAATTGTGTCATATGATGGTGATGGAAAACTATTGTGCTATAAGTAATGATGAGCAAGATTATTTTAGAAGGAACTGGAAAGACCTACATGAATTGTTGCAGAGTGAAATAAAAAGAACTAGGAAAACAGTGTGCCCAGTTACAGCAATATTGTGGAACGATCAAATGTGCTAGACTTTGCTCCTAACAGGGATCCAGAACAATTCTGAGGACTTATGAAAAAGAATTCCATCTACTTCCATAGAAAGAACTGTTGTAAAAGAAATGCAGATGAAAATATATGATTTACCACTTGTTTATTTGGGCATGTGTTTGGGGATTTTGTTTCTTTTAAGATTATTTGCTTACAAAAATGAATAATATGGAAATATGTTTTGTGTGATAATACATGTCGAACTCAGAATGAATTGCTTGTCAGCTCCAGGAGGGGTGAGGGAACTATGGATGGTGACAGTATCGATCATATGAGTTTGGAAAACTTATATGGAAATTTGTTACTAAAAATAAATATTTAATCATAAAAAAAGAAAAGGGAGCCAAGTTGCAGGCTTTTAAAATAAGCAAAAGTACAGTGAAGTGTCTCAACGAGCAACCTGCATACAGATTTTAAAGGAAAGTACATGTAATAGTGCCTGCTCCAATGTGTGGAAATTTTAAACTGCCCTTGAGCAATCTCCTTACAGCAGGCTTGGACAACCTAATGAAGACAAAATAGGATGGAGATTTAGACTAAGCCTGGATTTGCTTCTGGTCTAGGAAAGCTAGATTCAGCTCAATTGTGTAGGCATGAAGTATCCACTATAATGCATTGAACCATATTTGGTTCCAGGAATACAAAAAGAAAAAATGGCATCATCTGTCCTAAGTTGTTGCTGAGTTCTTATTGCTTAAGGAAGGCAGCTGAGGTCCGAGGCTCATCAGATTATCAGTTATTATGATGCACATTGGAAATTTGCTGTTCAAGTAGTCCTCTATGTAATGTTATTTATTTTTATTTTTTAAATCCTTGCCCTCTGTCTTGGAATCAATACTAAGTATGGTAGAAGAGCAGTAAGATCTAGGCAATTGAGTTAAGTGACTTGCCCAGGGTCACACAGCTAGGAAATGTCTGAGGACAGATTTGAACCCAGGACCTCCCCAATCTGCCTCCTCTATGTAAGGTTATAACAACACTTGATAAAAAAAAAAAGTTAATAGCCAAAACTACATGGATCACAGGTGTATAAGATTAGGAAAATAAGTTACAGCAAGACAGGTATCCATTTCCAGTTGGATCAGTGGTTAGCTTTGAACCTAGAGTTAGTAAGACCCTTGTTCAAATCCAGTCTTGGTTTATGTGATACTGGGCAAGTCATTTGACCTTGTCCTCCCCACCCCCTATCCCCAGTTATCTATTATTCCAGTTCATAGATTTTTAATAGTGTTTAAATCACACCAAGTTTCCAGGCCACTGAAGCATGTTTATCTCTATTACTTGGTTAATTTTCTTAACCTTACTTGGAAAATTAATATTGAATTAGGAAATAATTTTCCTTTTTGACTCCCCTGAAAAAGAGTTTGATTTAAAAACACTAAAAGTTCCCCCTGTTACCTCCAGGTTATGGAGCTAAGTTGGAATTTCCCTTTGGTTGAGATCTTCAGATCTTTGTTTAAAATAATAGGATTTAGGCTAGAACTGAGCTGTCACTTGACCCACTTGAGAGATCACATAAGGAAATAAGCAAGTTCTAGGCAGTCACTATGGACTGCAGTGGCCCAGCCATGTGTCAGGGAGGAAGAGATTTGTCCAAGTCCTTAAGATCCTCCTCTTCCTGTGATGACCTTCTAAGTGGGTCTCTAAGATGACCTTCCCAGTAGCTGTTGATGTCTAGGGGAAGGATGGAGTGATGACAGCACAAGGTATATGTATTAGCTTGCTTCATGCTCATGCTGCCCATTCTACTATGGAAGTTAGTTGGATTTTCTGGAGTGGTCTATTAATAAATTATTTTTAAAATTAAGAAGCATAGCCTCCGGAGAATTTCACTCATTCTACTTAACATGTGGCAAGATTCAAACCTTTAATCTTTATTTGTCTCAGTTTCCTCAACAATAAAGTGATAGGTTAAATAAACAATATAGAATAATAATAGTACCTACCTTAGTAGGATTATTATCAAGATCAATAATAGAATATTTTAAAATTTTGTTGCAAAATCAATACTTATTCCTTCCCCTTCCCCACTTTTTGCTACATTAAAGTAATTTGCAAGATCCTTACTAGAGATGCAGATAGAGTATTTTAAGTCACACCAATCATTACTTGTGTATCACAAATCCCTTCCATCAGAATAGGGTCCACTTGTTTTTCTCTCATATTCATCTTCCATATTTTTGGTGAGATATTCTTGGGTTCCTTTTAGCTCTAAGGTATGAACTATATCAGAAGAAATTAATTGAGAGCCAGGCCTAGAGATGGGAGGTCCTAGATTCAAATCTGTCCTCAGACTTTCCCCAGCTGTGTGACCTTGGGCAATTCATTTAACCCCCAGTGCCTAGCCCTTACCACTCTTCTGCCTTGGAATCAATACGTAGTATTGATTCCAAGACAGAAGGTAAAGGTTAAAAAAAAAAGACTGAATGGCAAATATGAGATACAAAATAAAATCACCTGTATTAATGACATTTGAATCTCCCTTTCAACTTCATTTTTCAGAATCTCATTATCATTGTAATATGCTCCATTCAGAGCCTACTTTTGGACAAGGAAATGGAAATGTATGGACAAAAAAGAAAATCTTGGTTGGATGTAGTTATTGGAGGAGGATGTATAATCTTCCTGATACTGTGATCTACCTGAAAATAGGTACTGTTTTTGTCTTTTTTTTTTTATCCCTCACACTGAGTAAAGTATATGGCATATAGTAGGTACTAATAAATGCTTGCTGATTTGATTTGATTTGACTTTTAAAATTAATTCCTTAACACTAAGCTTCAAGGACAACTTGTTCCTTATTGTTTCTTTTACTTACAGTCTATTACTCTGGATACTAAAATTTTAATGTAAAAAGGCTAATTTTAGAGGGAATTTTCGAATATCGTCAATAGAGTAATGATAGCATCTTTGTCATATTTTGCATAAATTCACTTTAACACACCAATTGGGTTATTTAAATGTGGTAACCATTAATTGTGCTCCCTCCAAAAGAGGGAGAAAATGGGGAGGAGGTTGTAAGGACATATCCTTAAAAAGTCAGGGTCATTTCCATCAAAAACCTTTCCTATATTGCTTGTCATATTGTGAGACTGACATTGAACTGTCAAAGATTATGCTCACCAAGCTCAAGTTCTGCCAACTCTGGGCAGACTTTAACTACTGGATAGAAACCCGGTGACATTTGAATTATTTGTGGGTAAAGTAAAATAATTAAATTTATTGACATACAATAAATATGACAACTTTTTATATTAAAAAATTTAATTGTTTCATGTCCTTTTGATGCTGTCACATGATTTGACATTGAATTAATAAGATTTTGACGCATATTCTTTAATTCTTCATCATAAAAATGCATTTTTAGCATATTAGATGTTAAACATACCAAAGATCTCTGGGAGTGTGATGAAATACAACATACTTGGCCCTTAGGCAATGGAAACTAGAGTAATCACTATTACATATTTATCAGAGCTATCATTTCTCTTCTAGGCCCATGGTGGCAAACTTATGGGATGTGTGCCAGAGGTAGGACACTCAGAACCCTCTCTGTGGGCATGTGTACAATTGCTCCAGCACAGAGTTTGCCAGAGTTCATTACTAGAAAGTCAGAGAGATGTGGGCATGGGCTGCTCCCCTCCCCCTCTCCATGTGCTCCTGAGGACATTATCCCTCCATCTAAGAGATCCACAATCATTTTTCTAGGCCCACTGAGAATTATTTTTAAATTCCAACCTTTTTTTTCTTATTTTTAATTTTCAGTTTCAAATTCTCTCCTTTCCCATACTTCCCTCAGATGGCATGAAAAAGCAAAAAATTCAATACTAATGATTATTGCATTTCTTGCCTTTTACATATGAGTTCATACAGAATTCTAACATTTTTGAAGCCAGTGTTTTTGTCGTCTGATGAAGATGTTTAGATCTTACTGGCTCACTTGGAATCTTGACACTCATATTGCTATAGCCTTGAATGAGTAGATTTCATCAGTAAAAAAAAATCACTTTTCCAATATTCAGAACTGTAGACTTTGTATTAATTTGCTCATGATGAGACTTTTAAAATTCATAGCAACAATTACCATCTTAAAAAAAAAACCTGGCCTCTTGCCATGTCCAACTTCAGAGTCTGGGGGTGGAGTGGAGGCAAGATGGTGGAGTAATCCAGGGCAGCTCTGTGCCACCAGGAGAATCCTCTCTGATCAAGATTAAAATATCATCACAAAAGAACCAACAAGGAGACAGAGTGAAACAACTTTCAAGTAAAGAAAAACCCAAAAGCTCAGGGCAGAGCTCCAAGACAGAACAATCAAGGGTATGCCTGATTGGGTCAAGTACACAGCCTCTGACCTGATCAAGATCAGAGTGAAATAAAAAGCTTACACCCAAGTCTGAGGCAAGTCTTTAAGCATCACAAGGATCAATTGAATCAGAAGAGGTAGGGGCCTCTCAGAGCTCACAGCCCTCAAACCATCAAATCATCCCCCTAAATCTATCTATAATTAAATAGGGGAAAGGACCAAACAACAAAAAAGCACCTAACTCCCAAGAATTTTTAGGGAGACACAGAACAAGGTACAGACACAGAAGGGGACCATGAAAGCAAAGGAAATACATAAAGTCCAAAAGAAAAATATGAATTGAATACAGATTCTGGAAGAACTCAAAAAAGAATTAAAAAACCAATTAAGAGAGGTGGTGTAAAAGTAGGAAAGAGAAATGAAAGTTATGCAAGAATAAATGGGCCAATTGAAAAAGGAGAACCAAAAACCAACTTCAAGACACCTACACCAAACTATAGTTGAATTAGTAACTACCTTCAACTGCTTGTTTTATTGTGGGCTTAAATAATGCTTGAAACGCTTGATTTCCTCACACAGCAGTTGTTGCAATATCTCTAATAGTTTTATAAATGTATTCTTTGCGTGCTACCACTTTTGCATGATCCTTAAATTGATATCCATTATTTAAAAACCAAAGAATTAAAATACAATGAAAGAGAGCAAGAAAACACATATAAATGTCATTAAATCTAGTGATAAACTGACAGAGAACTGACTCAAGGTGGGGAAATCAATACAATCTGGGTTCAACTGGTCAAGGTTGGATTTCTGAATCAGTCTAATGTCAATAGAAAGATATGCATGACCATTGCTGTAATAAAATGAAACAACTGTAAAATTATTGCCTGTCCCAAGTGATTCATCCACTAGTGTACATATTTTGCCCAAGGACAAGCCTAGTTAAGTTTGTAAGATTTATCCCCAGATTGTGTTCAGGGAGATGACTGTTTTAGCCATAGCAACTCTTGAAGACAATCTCTTTATGTTCCAGATCCATAGCAACTTGTATCAGAAATCAGCTACAGTGATGAAATCACAGTCTTCAGGAAAATTGAAGTATGAAGGCAAGGACTGAATCAAATCTAAATTTTATATCTTTTCCAGTGTTTATTTCCAGTGTACTGCAAATAGATAAATGATAAGTGTTTGATGAGTGAGTTGATAAAGGAAATTGATAAAGGAAAGAATGAATGAATGTCTGGGCTGGGCCTGAACTCTGCTGTGGGCACTTATTAGATAGGAGACCATAGACAAGTCTCAGCCTTAGTCTCCTCATCTGTAAAATGAAGATGATAATACCTATGGTACCTTACTCATAATGTTTTGTTTTGAGGATTGGATTATAATGAATGTGTAACCACTGTTTCCATACTGTAAGGCATTATACAAATGTATGTTAGTTTTATTATTGTTACTTAAACAAGTTCCCACCCACCCCCAGTAATGTTATTGCTTTTTTTAAGGATTTAATGGATAATCTATTCTTTATATATATGTATGTATATATATATATATAATTTATATTTATTTATAATATATTTATTATATTTTACATTATAGATTAATTATGAATAAACTATTATATATTAGTTATAAATACAGTTATATATATATTTAAGCCCTTACTTTCCATCTTAGAATCAATATTGGTTCTAAGCAAAAGCTGTTCCCAAATTTAAAAAATGGTCAAAGGATATGAATGAGCAATTTTCAGATGTCATTAATAATCATATGAAAAAATGTTCTAAATCATTCTTGATTAGAGAAATGCAAATTAAAACAATACTGAGGTACCATTTCACACTTATCAGATTGGTCAATATGACAGTAAAGGAAAGTAGTAAATGTTGGAGGAGATGTGGCAAAATTGGGCCAAAAAAATACATTGTTAGTGGATTTGTGAATTGATCCAACCATTCTGGAGGGCAATTTGGAACTATATCCAAAGGGCTATGAAACTGCATACCCTTTATTCTGGTAATGCCACTACTGGTTCTATATCGCAAAGAGATAATTTAAAAAAGGGGAAAGGATCTACTTGCTCTTTTTGTGGTGGCAAAGACTTGGAAATTGAGGGGATGTCTATCAATTGGTGAAATGCTGAACAAATTGTGGTACATGTTGAGGATGGAATACTATTGTGCTATAAGAAATGATAAGCAAGATGATTTCAGAAAGAGCTGGGAAGAATTGTGGGAACTGATGCCAGGTGAAATAAGCAGATCTGGGAAAATACCCTCTAAATTAGGTGTACTAATTTAGGGACAGAGATCAAGTCAACTTGAAATAGTTACCCATCTGGTTTCTGCAGTCAAGAAACTTTTGCTCAAATGAAGTAAATAAATGTTCTGGGCGTTTTCACTGCCTGTCCCCCATTCCTGGCTGTAATGCTCTCCTTCCTCATCTCTATATCTCAGCTTCCTTCGAGGCATAGCTAAATTCCCATTGTCTACAGGAAGCCTTTCCCAATCTCTCTTAATTCTAGTGTTTTTGCTGTGTTGATATTTCATTTTGATCCTTTATGTAGTTTGTCTATTCATACTTATTTGCATATTATCTTCCCCATCTAGATCATGAGCTCCTTGAAGGCAGTGATTGTTGCATGCTTGTCCTGTTATCATCAATACTTAGCACAGTGTTTCTTAATCAATCTGGTTGTTGTCCTTTCTACTTGAAAAAGACCAAAAATATATTACTGGTCATGTCTTTTGACTTGGGCATAAATTGTATTTAAGTGTGGCTGAGTTGCACAAAGTCATCTGTCTCGTTTTCTCTTCCAGAGTCATCAGAGTGGTGGCAAGACAAAAAATCAAGATGAATGGTTATGGCTTGGGATGTAGTGGATGACCTTTTCTTTTTTGATGTATGACTAAGTTCTAAGCTCTCCACAGTGCCCATCTCTGCTGTCTACATGGCCATTGGAACAATTTGTTCTCATTTGCTTCTTCCATGGAGAGGAAGAGGGGGAAGGAATCTTCACATACCTATGGTAGGCACCCCTCTAACTCATTGACAGGTTTGAGGATATTTGTTATCTTCAACTTGGCTTAATCTACCAAAAGAGAGTATTTACTAGGGTATGGCCCCTATGCATGCTACAGCTTTTTGGTGCCACAAGTGAATGCTGGATGATGCCAAAGAAAGAAAGCAACCCTGAAAAAGATTTGACAAGCTCTCATGCTAGATGTACTTGTCTTCCCTGAATACTCCATACATTTTTTTGACTGATTGGCTGAACAGGATGGGGAAAGGAAAATACTAGACAAGTTCTAAAAAAAAATTAAGGAAATAGAGATCAGTTTTTCCAAAAGCTTAGGAAAGAGAAGATGATACTTGAATATTGGATTAGATGGGTTCTTAACCATTTTTTATTTGTTTTTGCATCATGGACTCTTTTTTGCAAGCTAGTGAAACTTATGAACCCTTTCTCAGAATAAAGTGCAGATAATGAAATACATGGGATTCAACTTTCTATAAAAGTAACACAATAGAAATTGGTTAGAAGGAGCTCAAACATGGAACTTCAGAAGGTCTTAACTCCTACAGGAGTCAGGCCTTTAAACAAGAGGAGATTAAAGAAGGAATAAATAAAGATGTTGAACACAAATCAGAGGTAAATAGATTGGAATAGAATTCATAATGGACTGGAAGGAATTAGAATTAATAGAGATTATAAAGGAAATAAATTCTTCTCAGAAATAGGTGCAAAACTCCATTTCCCCAATTTAGAAACAAAAGGAATAGAATGGAAGAAGAAAAGAGATTTTTTGATTGACTACTGAACTGAAAGGGGAAAAAAGGGAAAGATATACAACTAAATAAAAGAAAGAAATAAAGAATATGAATAGAACCTCCAAATTAAGAAAAATGTTGATAAACTAGGAGGAAGGAATTTGGGTTGAGAGAGCTTGTGCGAATAGTGTTGTAGTAAAGTAGTTTAAGCAAAAATGACTAGGGATTAACCTAAAACACTAAGGTGAGATTTCTTAAAAAAGCAACATTAGACGTGTAAATTCAGGAAAATATAAACCTTTGTAACATTAAATATGAATGGATTAAATAATCAAATAAAATAAAAGTTGACAAAATAGCTAAGAAAATAAAAATCCAAAATATATTTCTTATAAGAAATGTATCTAAAATGCAAAGACATATATAGAATCAAATGGAAAGCTGGGGACAGATGAGACCAAAAAACCAAATTGTAGTTATCATATCAGAGCAAAAAGTAAAAATTCACAATATTAATAGTTGGTGATCAATGAAATTGTTATTCTTAAACCAATATTAATATTGAGCTCATATTGCATGGATTGATGTTGTATTTAAATTTAAAAAGAAAAAAATTAGTTGAATTGCAAAAAGACACAGATGATAATATAAAAATATTAGCAGGAAACTTTAATCTTCCTTTTTTGGATCTTAACAAATGTTATAGAAATATAAGCAAAAAAGAAAAAGATAAACCTAGACAAACTGTTAGGGAATTTAGAGCCAACAACTTTATATCATCTTCTGAATGGGACCACCCAGTAATATACACATTTCTCTATACCATATGGAACTTTCACAGTAATAGAAAATTCCAAAGGGCACAGTGAAATTGCAAATAAGTCATAAATATGAAACACATTCCTTAGGGCCACAATGTAATAAAATCGGTAATCAATTCAAGGACACAGGCAAAAGACAGACCTAAATGAATATTTTAAGATATAATCCCAAATGATGAGTAAGTCAAAGAATAATTCATATAAACAATATGGATTTTACAGTGGCAATAATAAGACAATCTACCAAAAATTCTGGGATGCAGCCTAGTCCTCAAGGAAATTTTTATACCCTCTAAAAATATATATTAACCAAAGAGAGAAAGAGAACATCAGTGAACAGAATGACTATTTGAAAAAATTTGAAGAGAACAAGTAAAGCACAAAAGAACAAATCTTGAAAATTACAGGAGAAATGGATAAATTAGAAACCATAAATATAATTGAACTGAGAAATGAAACTAAGAACTATTTTAAAAGACTAAAGAAATTGATTTCTCTTTAGCCAAATTAATTTTTAAAAGAACAAAAAACAAACAAAATTTAACAATGATTATGTTGAAGTAATAAGAATTCTTAAAGAAATAAAAAGAATTATCATAACTAATTAGATATAGTTTTCAAAAAGAACCTACAACTCAAATGAAATAGATTGTCAACAAAAAATAAAAACATATTAATAGAATACCAAATAGAAATCTTAAATAATACAATCAGAAAAGAGTTGACCTATTTGTAAAGGAACTATCAAAGACACTTATTGATTCCTTCTCCAACTCATTTTATAGTAAATGTCGGAGGCCAGATTTTAATCAAGTAAAATGAGTCTTTAGAGCTGCTCTAATCCTAATGAGAGGAAGTGCTCTCATTGGGCCATTGGATACAGTGGTGGGTGATGGGAGAAAATCCTCAGGTGTGTGTGGAGAGGGGGAAGGGAGCAGCTCTATCTGGCATGTGTGCCCAAAGTTTTGCCAACACAGCCTTAGGGCATGGTTAAATTTCTCACACAATAGTTTTGATGGAATTCAAAGACTATGTTTGTGAAGGGGGATGATCCTGTTCATACTCAGTTCCAATTGATAGGCTCAGTCAAGAAGTATTCTTACCTAATAATAGTAATTACTTTTATGTGGATACTTTTTGGAGTTTCCCCCTTATATTAACATATTAACAACAAAAAGTTCTAAGGCCATATACTTATATCAATAGATGTAGAAAAAGCCTTTGGGAAAAAAATATAACAGGAATTTGTACTAAAAAACCCTTCAAACCCTGAAAGTATAGGTATAGAAGGACTTCTTAGTCTAATAAAAGATATATATTAAAGACAAAAATATTACATTATCCACAGGGTAAATAATAGAAACTTTCCCAATAAACACAGGAGTAGAACAAAGATGCCCTCTTTCCTTATTATTAATTACTATAGTACTAGAAGTGCTAGCAATAGCAATCAAGGGAGAAATAAATTAAAGACATGATGATAGCAAAGAGCAGGCACATTTATACTTGTTTGCTGATGATATGATGAGTTGACTTAGAAAATTTTCAGAGATTTAGCTAAGAAACTATTCACGACAAGTAATATCTTCACTTAAGTTGTAGGCTACAAAATGAATCCACAAAAAATTAACTACATTTTTGTATAATGAGAAAATACATGAGGCAATAATAGAAAGTCCCTCCTGAATCATTACAAATTTAATGAAATATCTGGGGATCAATTCATTAAAGCATATTCAGTTCAAGTTTAGCTACAATTATAAATCAAGAGCAATTAAAAAAGCTAGAAAACTATCCAGTGCTCATTTCTGTCTTGTGCCAATATGCTAAATATTACATTACCAAAATTAATTTGGAGATTTCCTGCAATATCAATTAAACTATCCAATAGATACTTTATAGAGCTTGATAAAATAATAACAAAATTTATTGGGTAGAACAAGAAATCTAGAACAGTAGATTTCAACTACCACTAAACAATTCATTAAGATTCCTGGGGGCACATTGTTGTTTGGCTTTCATTTCAAAGAAGACCAATGACATCACAAGGTGTTGTCTTGACTGGTGTGTGAATTGGATTTCAGTGAAGCAAAGTTGTCAACCTCACTACCTCTTCCAGAGTCATTGAAATCCAAGAGCAAGACAAAAGTCAGGATGAGTAGAAATGGTCTGGGATGTAGTAGATGTTCTTGGTTTCTCACAGAGCCTACTTCAGCTGCCTTTGTGGTCTTTAGAAGAAATTGCTCTCATCCCCCATTTTGCCAGATAAAGCATTCACAAGCTTTTTGTTAGACATCCCCCAACTCACTAACAGGTTTGGGGCTTTTTGGTTACCCTTAACCTGGTTCACCTAGTCTGCAGAGATGGTTTTATCCTGGTGTGGTTGCTATATAGGCTATAGCTTCTGGAGCCACAGGTGAGAGCTGGGCAACAGGGGGTCACCAAAGGGGGATAAGCAGCCTTGAAAGGGACTTGGCAAGCCTTCACACCTCTAGTCCTCTCAGAACACCCCATACATCTACTGTGGGCACATATTGACTTAAACAATAATATAATAATATCATCTATATTTTGTATGTTTTTAATATATTTTGTTAAATATTTACCAATTACATATAAATTGGACTTAGCCTGGAGTATTGTGACCAGACCCCTCTAATCTATAATATCATGGGAAATAATGAAAGATGTTGAAATGAATAGTAATAGCACTTTAATTCCTCAAATTATATTATGAATAAACAAAAATCAAAACTAGCTGGTACTGGTTAAAGCAAAGAAAAAATCAGTGGCAAAGACTAGATAAAGAAGAATTAGAAATAACTGAACTCAGTAACCCAATGCTTGATAAACTTTGAAAACATAAATTACCAGGGGGAAAAAACTTTCTATTTGATAAGAGATGCTGGGAAAACTGGAATTTATTTTGGATATAAATTAGGTTTAGACCAATGTTTTACACAGCAACAAAAAATGAAAATTTGACATAAATATTAAAGATCATTCCACAAAAAAAGTAGAAGATAAACAAGTTAGATGTCTTTTACAGCTGGGGGAAAAAGACAAATTCTTTGTTCTTTCCCCCAGCCAACTACATTGAGCTTTATTAAAAATATTTTTCAAAAAGCATTAATGGTAATTTAGGGAAGACATGGGTGGTGACTGGCAATAGGACACAACAACTTTCAAATTCTTCTTCTCCAGGGATTATCAAAAATGTAAGTCACTATAAAATATAATGAAGAGTCTTCATTTTATACTTTAAACAAAAAAAGTTTCAAGTGAGGGTGGGCACATATTAAACAGTTTTCATGAGTCTATTCTGACTTGGAGAAACTGAAATAAAAACTGAAGAATTCTTCAGGAGGAAAAAGATCCCCAATATAAAAGGAACTGCAGCTCTTTTGGGGAGGCCATTTCAGAGCCATTATTGAAATCCAGATTTCCTGAAAGGGGAATGAGGGCAGATTCTAATAGTCTTTTGTGTTTGGACAAGTAAAATTAATGTCTTTGGTAGAGAGGGAAGAAGTACACATTTTTCAATTTGCTTACTTCTACTCCCATCAAGACAAGTTTATGGATTCATACAACACATCTGATGTGTGTGTAAGGGAGTATTAGGGAAGATTCTCTTGATATTTAAGAGGAGTGCTCTCAAAAACTAGGAAGAGAAGAAATCCTTACCCATTTCAACCTAGCTTCTGAGGCATCTGTTTTGTGATATTTCCCCATTGCCCCTCGAGGCATCTGTTTTGTGATATTTCCCCATTGCCCCTCAAAACAATAAAGTAGTCCATGTGTTAACAATACGGTTTTTTAAAAAGTAAAGCAAATTATGAATTTTTACAGAACTTGATAAAAATGGTATTTTAAATAGTAGAGTCTTCAGAATTATGCAGTTATCAGAAATGCACACAATTCACTTGGCATCTGTGGCACTTTCATCTTTCTGTATGTATATGGTCTATTTGGGCACCTCCATTTTCTATAGGATTATTCTTATTCTTCCAAATATAGGTTTTTCCTCCCCCCCCCCCCCAATTTGGGTAATCTTTCCTTTTTTTTTTTTACTTCAGAGAGGAAGGCTTAGCAGGTCACTGTGTTCCTCTCCTTTACTCAACCTTGATCTTGCAATATCTCCTTTATTAGCTCCTTTAGCCTTTCTCTTGGGCATGGCACTGATGTTGGTAGCATCAGAATCCTGTTGCCAGATGTAGTGACCTGTCCAGGGATAACTACCATGTCTTCTCCCCAGGCAATTAATTCTTAACCAAACAATGGTTAGATGTAATTACAAAAGATAAAACATAATTCTGATTTTATAAAATTGAAAAAAGTTGCATGAATAAAATTAAAGCAAGTATGATATTGCTCCAAAGGGCAATCTTTATTTGGAATATCTTAAATAAGAGTTTGGTGTCCAAGACACTGAGAAAACTAACAGAAATATTTAAGACCTAAAGCCAGTCCCTGAAAGAAATTATCAAATGTTATAAACAAGTATTCCTCAAAAAAGAAATGCAAATTATTAACAACCATATGAAAGAATATGCCAAGTAACAAATAATTAGAGAAATGCAAGTAAAATCAACCTTAACATTTCATTTCATTCTCAATGAAATCGGCAAAGATGACTAAAGATCGAGATAGCCAATATTAGTCAGGGAATGTTATGGAAAGAAGGAAACACTAACATATTGTTGGCAGAGCTATGACTTTATCCAACCATTCTGGAAAGCAATGTGGAATTAGATAAAGCAAATGACTAAAATGTCTATATCTTTCAACTCAGAGATTTTACTATTAAGCATATATCCCAAGATTATCAAAACAAAAAGAGAGCTTCTCATGGATACTAAAATATTTATAACACTGCTTTTTGCAGGAGCAAAGACCTGGAAAGAAGGTAGATAACCAATGATTGGAGAATTATTCAACAAATTGTGGTACGTGGACACAACAGTGAACTTTGCAGTAAGAAAATATGAACCTGAAGAATACAGAAAGTATGAAAATATGTTTATGAACTCATGCACAATGAGGTAAGCTGAACCAGGAAAATAATGTACACAATGACTACAACAATGTAAATTGAATAAACAGCAACAAAAGAATCAAAACTAAACACTGCAAAATTAAAATAACCAAAGTTTGCCCCAAGGAAAAGATATAAGCAGACACTTTCCTTGTTTCCTTTGGAGAAGAGGAGAACCATGAGTTTGGAAAAGTACATATAAACTCAGACTTTTAAAAATATGTTATTTAGTTTTGCTGAATTGTTTTCTTCCTTTCTTTTTTTTTCTTTAAAAATTTTATTTTTATTATAAAGAGTGGATTACTGGAACAGAATAGGAGAAGAATACAGTAAGAAATGTAGGTGACATAAAAACAAAATATACCAATGGAAATTTATTTAAAGAAAAAAATCAACAGGTAAAAACCATGAAGGGACATTTCAGCTTGGAAAAAGGGTGAACAAAATTAGGGCTATGGGGATGCAGAGTATAATCTTGGGTCTATTTTGTGTAGATCATGAAAAAATGAGGAAGAGTAATAGAGGGTGAAGTTAGACCAGACTCAAGTGTTCTTGAAAACACTTTTAGATTCCCTCTATATAGCTATTAATGAGAATTCATTGTCTCCCTTGTTAGTAGTTTTAAAGTTCCACCAGAAGCAATCCCTTTTTTCCTAGAAGCCCCTTTTAGTATTTTTTTTCTGTTTCATCAGTCTTATTTGGAGGAAAGGATTAAATATATTTAAATATTTAAGTCCATTCAACAGTTTTAAAAACAAAATACGGGGTGAAGTTGAAAGAGGGATCATTGGTTTTTAGCAATCAAGGGATTCATTAGGTAAAGAAAAGAGGGGGGTAAAGAAAAGAGAAAGCATTCCAACTTGGGGAAAGTGTGAGCAAAAGTCTAGAAGTAGAGAAGCAAAAGAATATGTAGCATACATTTTTTCCCAAAATGTAGTATCCGTGTACTACTATTCTTTTACAGGTAAGATTTAGGGTTTGCATTGTACACTCTAGAATCCTATTGTCCAGAAACCCAGTATCCTAAAATAATTTTTACCACTGTCAAGGATCCAAGACTTCCTCAAGGATTCAGTTTGAGTCCAAAAAGCCCTTGGTTTGGTTTCAGGTCTTGAGAATACTTTACCCTAAAATGGTAATTCCAGGACCTAATCAAAGTCCAAAGGTAGCCCATGAGAATCTTCCAGTTTGTCTAAGGCCTGAAAGTAATGGTTTAGAAATCCATACATGCTCTAAGGGTCCCCTGGACAGTCCTGATCATGTTATTAGCGACTTCCTAGAGCAACAATGAGTCACAACAGTTTTCTACACTGGTTCTAACCTGAAATCAGAGCACTCAAATGAGCTGGCCTAATGCCTTTAGCAACTCCAAAGCCCAAACTTGCTAGGTAGTCTATGACTGGGGAAATCCGTGTAGCTGACATTTTATGACTACCAAATATTTATCTTTTATGAAGTCACACTATCACTTCTTTAGGTGGAGATTCAGCAGGCACAGATTGGTGTATTTTATTGCAATGAATTTGATGTTGAAGCCTTAAATCTTTAAGAAGTAAAAAAAAAATACAACCCTTTAATATTACTTAGGAGGGAAATCAACATTTCCCCCTCTATGTCTACCTAAAGAGGATGCAGGCATACTTCAGCCACAGCTTCCTCTCTCCCTTGCTTGTGGAAGCTCATGGCATCTTACTAATATAGTACCTGAAGAGCATTATTACACATGGGTATAGTGGCTTTAGTTTGGCCAATTTGGGTGGTAGTAAGTTCTTTGTCACTGGAGCTAACCAAGCAGAGAGTAGGTGTCTACATACTTTATTCAGAGTTTGGATTCTAAAGTTTCTTCCTCTACTATGATTCTATGATTTTATGAGGACAGAAGCCTAAAATTTTGGGGAACTTGTTGATACTCTTGTGCTGAGAACATAAACCAGGGAGCCCACAAGAAATTTCCCCACATCTGGAAATACCTTTTGAGTTAGAATGAGCAGAGCTCTAGATCTCCATGCATGACAGCCCTTCACATATCTTAGTAATATGACATGAATGTTAAATCATGAACCACTTAAAAAAGGAGAAACTCAGTCTTTGTCCACTTGCACTTTCTTTGCATGGAAGCAATGGGAGCTTTGAGAACTGGGAATATATTGGAGATGAAAAATTTAAGAGCAGCTAATGTGCACTCAGGACTCTAGGGAGGATCTTTGTCTGTAGCTCCAGAATACAAAGTTAGAAAGAGGAAGCAATGACTGATTAGTTCATATAAGGAGGATCTCATCCAGTTTCTCCTAAATAACAGACCTATGCTGCCCAGCATACAGCCAAAGAGGAGCATCAGCCTATTGATTGAATTAGATTAAATGTGATTCAGAGTCATACAGCTAGTAAGTTTCTGAGACCAGATTTAACTTGGGAAGATGAGTCCTCCTAATGACAGACCTGGTGCTCCCTCTATCAACTGTGTCATCAAGTGGCCCAAAAGATTGTAGTTTACAATAAAAAGGTGTTTATTTTTTTAATCTGGGAAATGTAACTCACATTAACAAGGAAATTTTTTTCACTCTTCTTTTCTCTTTATTTTTTCTTGATTTTCTCTTATTTTGGGTTTCCTATTCTTTGACTGCATCTCTACAAACTAGACCAAACATATTGCTTAGCTATCTTTACTTCCACCATCTTGACCATCAACATATATGGTTATTACCTAATCAGGGTGGCTGCATTAATGGATATTGATCATGAAGATGGTCAGGATTGAGAGACTACTCCTACTACCATTTAGTTTGCCTCATAGGCTCAGGCTAGATCATCAACCTACACACACACACACACACACACTCTCTGTCTCTGTCTCTGTCTCTGTCTCTGTCTCTGTCTCTCTCCCTCTCTCTCACACACACACACACACACACACAGATTTAAAAAAAAAAACATTTCCAGCTTTTTGCTTTTTTCAAGGAGTTTATTTTCTCTTCATCTGGAAATTAATGTGCCAATTTCTAGCATTCCTGGAATGTCCAATAAATTATTTAGTATTTTAGTAGTTTTACAGTTTTGGAGATGAAAAGCCATATCTAAAACATCCAACTAGGAAACAAAAGAAGGAGACTCAAGGGATTTCAGAGGCATTTCTTCCCTTTTTGTTGAAGTATGCAACAAATGATATCTTTCTGGATAATAAATGTTTTAAACTAGAACAATATGACCTGGAGGAAACAGGCCATTTCTTTATTCAATACATATTTACCAAGTTCTCATTATGGGCAATGAACAGAGATGAAAAATAATCTGACCTGAGTGAGCTTATAATATAATGGGAAGGGGGACAGTTAGGTAGTTCAGTGGATTGAAAGTCAGGTCTAGAGACCCAGGAGGTCCTGGTTTCAAAATTGGCTTCAGACCCTTCCTAACTGTGTGACCCTGGACAAGTCACTTAATCACATTGCCTAGCCCTTACCACTCTTCTACCTTGGAACCAATACACAATATTGATTATAAGACAGAAGTTAACATTTAAATATATATAATATTAATATATTTTAAATATATATATATATTTAAAATATATAAATATACATACACATATACACATACATCTATATAATGGGAAGGAGAGTGGGAAATAAAAAATGTACACAAATTATTCCAATTCAGGATAGACCACTGAGAATGGCAAAAGAGGGGGCCTTAACAAGTGTTATTGGAAGGATCTCTTTCAGCCAGGGTGTGTAGAGGAAATCAGGAAAGACTTTATGAAGGAAGTGATGCCTGGACTTAAACTCAAAGGAAAGTGGGAGTCAGCAGTCAATAAACATTTATTAACTCCCTACTATGTGCCAGGCACTCTGCTAAGTGCTAAGAAGACAGAAAGAGACAAAGCCCTCAAAGATCTCAGTGTCTAACAGTGGAGACACCATTCAAACAAATATGTACAAATGAGCTGTATATGATACATAGGAAATAATTAACAGAAGGACGGTGTGGACGGTATTAGCATTAAGCGGGTGGGTGGGAAGGATGCTCTGTGGGAGCCAGGGAAGTAGGTAGGCAGAGATGAAGAGGGAGAGTTTTCCAACTTTAGGAGAAGACAGGAAAGGTAGGCAAGAGCTAGGTTATAAAGGACTTTGAATGCCAAACAGAGCATTATTGATTTATTCATGTATTTATATTTTTATTTATATTTTTTTTTATCCTGCAGGTTATAGGGGACCAGTGGAGTTTACTAAGTTGGAGGATAACAATGGGTAACAGAATTGTCACTAGCAATTGGGGTGCTCCAAACAATTGACTTGAGAAGGATGTGGTGATATGCAAGGCATCAACTCCAGTCAGGGGAGAAAATGACCTAGGGTCATCACTAAGCCTTTGTTGGGGAGCCTGAGGGAGGATTATAGAGGAACTCACCTAGGGGTGTGGTGGCAGGGAGAAGGAAGGAGCACATTTTGTGACTTCTTATTTTAACTATCATTAGTCCTAGCTAGATATTAAGCCTAGTTGTCACTGAAGGAATGCAAGTGATGTTAGCTCCCTCTAAATTTCAGAGCCCTAGGGCAAAGTTCCAATTGCCACACCCTAGTTACTACTCTGACAGACAGAGATGATGGGAGTACATTCCAGGCAAGAAGGATAGCTTTCTTGAATCCTCTAAAGCAAAAGAGAGCAGTAAAGGATTATGAAATAGTTTTCCAGTTTGACTAGAAAAGCCATAGAATTATGAAGGGCAATAGAATGATGTAAGGCTAGAAATATGAGTTGAAGATCATTGTAGAAGGCATTGAATGCTACACTGAGGAGTTTGTATTTTATACTAGAGGCAATAGGGAGCCATTTGATGATTTTTGACTAGGAGAAATTTGGGGGAAGAAAAAGAGAATAAATGAAAAATGTAGGAAAAATAAATGTACAGGAAGACTGTAACATACAGAAATGGTGGGGAGGGAAGAGGGAATTTTTTTAAATTATGAATTTAATAAAGGGCAAAAATATTTTATTAAATATATGACTTTATTGCAGGAAGTCTGTTCTCTGTGGCCTATAGGTATTTATTTCACCTTAAGCCAAGCTGCATGTGTTCTAATGAAGGCTGAAAAGCTTTGGGAACTTCATTCAGTAACCTATTCCCACCCAAATCCCCACCACCTTGACAAAGTGCCTCACAGGGTCCACTTTCTCTATGATGTCTTTTTTCATGATTCATTTTACTCTTTTATCATCTAATTTACCACTTTGCTAGTGAGTAACTACTCTTCACTCCATTTCTAATTGGAATTCTTTAAATCAATACCAGAGGGTATACCAATGTTCATTCACCATCTCTATAATTTTCCAAACCAAAATGCTTCTCTCTGGTCCCCATTCTTCTATAAATATTTGTATTTCCTATTTTTTTAAGATACAAAATAAAATAAATAATAATAAAATAAAAACAAAGGATTTGAATATGTGCTCTTTACTGATAGTTGGCACATAGGAAGTTCATAATAAATGTATTCTCTCATTCATTCATCTGTTCATTCATTCATCCAGTACACAGTCACCACAGGAAGCACACTTTTCAAATCTTGTCTAATGAACTAAATGCCCTGTCCTGGCTTGCAAGTAAACTGGTAATTATTTACATTTACAGAGACACGTAGTATAGCTAATCCAAAATTTACTTAGATTTTACAATGTATTATGTGATTTTTTTTTAGGCATCCATCATAGTTCCTTTTCTTAGTTGTGTCTTGCTATTGTCATGGTAGACTGGACATGGAGTCCAATTCTTCTTTGCATGTGCAGAATGTTGCTGACTTAATTTGTGCTGTGGCAGAGACTGGGGAGTCAACTTCTAGGAGAATCAGGATGACATAATGAAACTGTCATGGAGGGATTTGGATGTTCTGTATTCTAGTTCCATTATGCTAATCATTGGTTAATTGAAGACTCTGATTGGCTCTGCCTGGGAGGAACATTCAGAAGGTAGTAGTTAATATCATTCATTTCTTTGAATTGACTCTGCTTGCTGATGGTATTTTATTGAGAGGAGAGATATAATACTGTAAAGGGAGAAGCCTTGCATCCTGCCCATCTGAAGCCAATGTGGTACCTGAATAAAGGACTCAGTAGCATTAGACGATTAACCCCCAATCCCTCAGGGGTATCCCTAGGATTCTCACTCTGGAACAGTGAGAGCATAGAATGCATGATATGCTTATATTTCTAATAAAATTGGTTAGAATTCTCTGGACAGATACCAGCTGAGTGGTAGAGAAAGGAGTGGAAGAGAATAATGTATATCAGGTAGAATCAGGATTGAGATTTTTAAATGGTTAGTTATGCTTTACGTATGGAGAAATCATGAACAAACACCCTCCCTACGCTCTCAGTGGTTGTCTTTTCAGTGAGTCTTGGTGACTGGTCTTAATTTGGGAATTTGCAAAATAAGGCTTCTACTTTCAGCTCATAACATAAAAAGTCCTCTGCAATACACACTCACAATCCCATTTTCTTACATCAGAAGAATATACAAAGTTCTTACCAACATCATGAATTTACTGATCTACCCAACACAAAATCTCATCAGCTGTCAATTCTGGTTGCCTAAAGAAAGGATTTTTAAAGGACTGCTGGTGTGCCACTAGAAAGGGTGGGAGTTCCTTCTCAATAACATAATTTCTAGTTTTACACAAATCAAAAGAAATCTGGGTTGGAAATTGTTATGACTGATATATTTTTGCAAATGGAAAAATGGAAGCTCAGACAAGGAAAAGCAAGTCCCCAATGACCCATGGAAAGGGTCTGAACTAATGCTCAAACTTTCCACACCCTTACTTGTTTTCAGACCCCTGGACTCTGTCGCTATCCTAGGTCTTAAAGGTCTGCCAAGCCTGAGTAGGACTAAAGCTTAATGTTTCAATCCCATCCAGGGAAATCACAAGGGGATGCTTTAGCAAAGTCCACTCCAGCTTCTTTCCTATTCATAATAAGTCACTTGCTTCATGACATCCAATTACAGTGAAGTTTCATGGTTTTATTACAAGCTTTTATAAATCCCATACTGGAATTAATCTTTTAAAAATAACACCACCTCCAGTTTATATGGCACCTTTTTTTTTTTGAGATGTTCAAAGTGTTTTATGTTTTCTTGTTAAACATCACAACATCTCCACAATGCATATAGAAAGGTCAGCCTCAGGTTATTACATCTATATGAAAACTGAAATACAGAGTATGTGTCATTTACTCACAGTCACAAGGCTATCCAGGGGTAGAAAGATGAGCTGGAGTTTTATTATCTGATTACAAATTAAGAAACTAGCTACTTGGTCCACTGAATCCATTGTTGAAATTGAGCAGAATTTAGTCCTTTTGTGTCCTACTCTTCATGATTCCACTTGAGGTTTTCTTGGCAAAGTTACTGGAGTGGTTTGTCATTTCCTTCTCCAGCTCATTTACAGATGAAGAAACTAAGGCAAACAGGGTTAATGTGCCCAGGTCACAAGAGCTAGCTAGTAGTCTGAATGTAGATCTTCTAGACTTCAGGCCCTGTGCTCTATCCACTGTGCCATCTAGCTGCTGAGAATTAAGATAGGCAGCAAGACATAGAAGTTAGAGGGACTGATCTCCGACCCTTGAACACCTGAGTTCCAGTTCTGCCCTTGATTTACATTGTGTGACCCTTGGCAAATCACTTCTACTCCAGCGCATTAGGCAATTGTCTTAAGAATGTGAGTTTCAGAGAAGGCACGATGTAGTGATAGAGGGAATTTCCTCATCTGGGAATTCTCTATATTAGTGAAATCACAGATCCAGTCCCTTTCCTTATCTTTTTTCCTTTCCAAGTACTCCCTGCCTAGTTTACACATCCTTCTTCAAAAACCAGTGAGGGAAAACCTTTAGAAAGATTCATTAGGAAAAGACCTCCAAGAACTGATGCAGAGTGAAATGAGCAGAACCAAGAGAACATCATACATAGAAAGTGAACCATTGTGGGACTATCCAATGTAATAGGCTTTGCTAATAAAAGACATTCTCAAGGGACTTCTGAGAAAGAGTGCTATCCACATGGAGAGAAAAAGCTGCAGGAGTAGAAGCACTGAAGAAAAACAAGTGACTTATCTATTTATATGGATATTTGCTTTGGGGTTTTGGTTTTAAAAGATGGATTGCTCTATTGCAAAAATGAATATGGAAATGGGTATAAGTGATAACAGTTGTATAACTCAGTAGACATGCTTATTGGATACAGGAGGGTAGAGGGGAGGGAAAGAAAATGAATTATGTAAACATGGCAAAATATTTTTAAAATAATTTTTTAATAAAAAAAGAAAATATTCATTAGTTTCCAGCTTTCTCTTAAAAACTGCAACCAAACAGGCCATGTTCTCTTCAACCTCACAAGCTCCTGGAAATACTCTTTCCTACCCATTCCCCATCACTTTGCAAGATGTTATTGGGTGAAGAAGGATTTTACAGACTAGTAGAAGACCCTAGAGGTTCAAGAGTGGGAGGGTGAGGATGGAAAATGCCAAGTGATAGAAGGGAAGAATAAATCTGTCATTCTCTGCAAGTGATCAACAGACAATACCATCAATCTGTCATCTACCCCACCCTGAGGACCGAGATCAATCTTAGCCTATTAATGGGAGCAGCCCTTCACCTGTGAGAGAGAGTTTGAGAAATAGATTGGGTTTTTTAGGTGAAGACTTCATCTACTTTTTAATGAAAAATTATGGACTATCCAGATAACAACTCACCCACACATCATTCCTCATCCTCACAGGGGGAAAAGCATTCTTTGCAGTTACTTTCAGTGGACTCACTCAGGTGTAGTAATCAGCAAGTTATTTCTCCCTCTGGTGTTCTTTAGGAAATGTGCCTTTCTCTTAGAAACAGGGCAGGTCACTGAAGAGGAAGGCAAAGAATCAACTACTATTTTTATGTCACTATCAGGGTAGAAGACTATTATAAAGCAAGGTTCAGCTGATTAAGATATTCCAATAGAGAGAGCAAAGTTCCCACTCCAAAGAACTTTCCTCCTCGGTCTTTGGAAGCAGCTTTCATAAACATGAAAATCTCACTACTTGAATCCATCAAGTAGTGAGATTTTCTTGCTTATACAGTCCTTCCATTATTCAACTCTCTGGGGTTCTCCCTCTCTGTATTGCCATTTCATCGCCTGTGAGTCTGACTCCAGAGAATGAGAGGAAAAAGGAAGGAGTCGAAAATTGTTATTTTTTTTTAACTAGTTATTTCCAGCTCTGATAAATGGTTTGGTGAGAAAGGGTGGGGACCTAATTTGAGTACTGTTTCAAGAATTCAGTTAGTCATGTCATCTTTTCTCCCTCCCCCCCCCCCCCCAATCTCTTCATATCTTCCTACCTTAGGTAATTAAAAGTTGGCTAGATAAAGCATGTTAGCATGTTGCCTGATGCCCCCTGGTTGCTATGGATTTTTTTTTTTTTTGCTTTTCTTATTAGTAACAAGGAGTGGGATTTTGTAAACACATGCTATTTGTGTGACTCCTATTACTCATTTGAAGCAATGTCAGTCTTTTTTTCCACTGTGGTCTATGTGTCTGAGTCAGAGGGAGCCCTACAAGAGGTTTCTTTGAATTGATGGTTCCCTCCCAGTCACTCTTGACTTGCTGCCAACATTTCAGGGCGTAGTTACGAACAAATCTTTTTTTCCCCCTTCTTCTTTAAAGCCAGACTGATTCATAGAAACTCCTTTAAAACTCAGTGAAAAGACACCGCCCCATCACACATCCCAACACACCAGCGGAGGAAACATAACCTCAGGAATCAGGTCCTTCCCCTCACTGCTGTTACATACTCCAGAAGAGAGCACTAAGCACAAAAGGCAGCTCTTGTCATTTGAGGTGCTTGCTGCCGCTGCAGAACTTCTCAAGGTAAGAAGAGTGCCACTTCCTGCAGAGTCAATCTTTCTGGAGAGCCTTGGGGGGGAAAAGTTTCTCTACTTTTCCTCCGTTTCCCTACTTTGGACCTAACTCAAACCCTGCTTTGATTTAGCTATTTGTCTCCGAATTTCTGCATTTGTCTAATCTTGAGGCAAGTTACTTGCTGGATGATGGGGGGAAGTGAAACTTTTTTTTTTTTCCCTACGCGGCTGAGAAATCCTCCCGGACTGATACTATCTACACTCCCTAGAATAATAGGAAGCACCGGGGGAAAGCAGGAGAATCTGGGGAGAGTTTGCTTATTAGAGACAGTCACTGAGCCCGTACTCAAAGGTGTTAGGAGCTGAGACTTCGGAACAATTTGGGCATTACTCCATAGAGGAAACGTTACATACCTTTGAGATGACATATTTAAACTCACTTTTTAACCGCTCCGTTCTGATTTCAAAAACGCTTCAATACTGAGGTTAGGTTTTTTGTGTATGTGGTTTGGGCTGTCTGTTAAGTTAAAAAAAAACATTAAGTTAAATTAAGAAATTTAAAGAACTCCTTTTCGGTTTTTAAAATGGAGAGGTGGTTTTGTTTGTTATAAAGCTTCAGGGCGCATTTTAAAAAAAATTAATGCATTGTTGCTATTCAAAAACCTCTAAAAAGGAAAAAAAATAGTTGAAAGCTAAAATGCTGTTCAGGAAAATAAGAGTGTTTCAAATAAAATGGAATGGTATACTTGATGAAATTGGGAGTCTTGTCTGAATTTCAGAGCTCTCCAATTGGGCAGGCGCAGGGTGGAGGGTGGGGGCACTTCATTTGCTGCTGGGAAATTATTGCAAGGATTTTTGTTTCCATTTGAGAAGTAGCTGCATTTTAGGAGTTAACAAGTTGATTTTTAATCAGAAAAGATAAAGAAAGGTAAAGGTAAAGAAGCAGGCTGCTTTTGAATGGTTGTCCAATTGCTTCCTATTTTAGAAGGGAGAGTGACATTAATAAGGATACCCCTGCAAATTATGATACTAATTTTGAGAAAGAATCTTTTTATCTCTCTAGTTTTTCTACTCCTTGATCAGAGTGCCTTTGCCCAGGTGTGGCCCATTTCAACATCTCTACTATAATTAATTTTTTTTTCCTTCTGCATAAACAAAACAAGGGAGAAAGACAAGATATAGCCTGTTTAGAGAGGTTAGGTTTCTTTTTTCCCCTTCAGCAATTCAACACATTTGGAGATTTTTAATACAACCAGTTTGTTTTCTTTGTTGCTTTAAAAAGGCCTGGGAGGGAGAAAAAAAGAGGGCGAGGCAACCTGTTGGAAATACAGGATGTCTAAAGTTTTGGTTGATGTTTTAAGCTAAGTTTAAGGTTAGCTTAACCTTTAAGCTTGGTTTAAAACTCCAATTGAGTCTCTTGGAACACTTGAGAAGCTACTTTTTTATTTTTTTGCTCATAGTACTCATCTTGATGCCTTTGCTAGTATATTAATGGAAACTGTTATTTTAATCACTCATTTTCTAATAATGGTTTTGTACCTTCATAGTACTAGTCCTTTCTGAGTTTTATAGTTTAAGAACTATGAGAATAAGTAAGTTCTAAGAGAGTTGTTTAATTGCCACTGATTTGTTTTATTTTTTTACAATCTTCAACAACATTAATTTTTTTTTTCCCTAGCAGTTTCTGTCCTACATTTTCAGAAGCTGATCTAATTCTAAGCTTCTGAACAATGGGCTGAGGGTTCAGAGGAGTGGAAATCTAATGAGAAGGACCTCTAATAATCAAGATCTGTTCAGGGCTGTACAGTTCACTTAAATCTTTTGCAAAATTTTCTCTTCTGTCTGCATAGCAGCTCCTCATGGCCCTTCTCCACTCCCTGACTATCCTAAAGTAGGTCAAAATTCTTGAAAGAACTTTGAAACCAAACAAACCTCTCAGAATACTTCTGAACTAGAGATCATCTAAGCCCAGAGTATTGATTTCTCAGTATGCTAAGAAATTCTGCAAGACCTAATCCAATTGAACAATGACATGACGACAACAACAAAATCAAGAAAATTCAATGAACATTTCTTGAACATCTACTTTGTGCTAGCTTCTGAGAATATAAAGATAAGGATTAAACAGGTCTTGTTCTCAATGAGTTTATATTCAGCTATGGTGGGCAGAGGTGGGAGCGGGATAAAAAAAGATATCCCTGAGTATAGTGCAAAGAAAATTAAAGAGGAAAGACCACTAAATGCAGTGTATCAGGAAAGGTTTTCCTGGAAGGTAGCATCTAAGTTGAGCCCTAAAGGATTTTGAAAGTGGAAGATAAGGAAGGATTTTTTTCAGACTTTTTTGAATGCATAAAGTAGGCAGTGGAGTTTAGAGCTGGAGGAATGGCTGGTGACCTCTGGACTTTTTTCTTTTTTAACTTTTACTACGGCAGTGATATTGTCAGACCTGTGTTTTAGGAAGATTAGTTTGGTGCCTATGTAGATAATAGATTAGAGTGGTGAGATACTAGAAGTAAGGAGACAAATTCAGTGACTAATTTAATAGTTCAGACCACAAGTGATGAAGGCCTGTACTAGATTGTCTTTTGAGATATCAGAGAAGTCATAAAATTAGAATCAACAAGATTTGGTTATTGATTTGATATGGGAGATGATAGAGAGAGTTAAAAACTCAGGCATTCCTCCAAGGTTTTAAACACCAATGATTGGATGGATAGTGATGCTCTGGGTAGAAATGGGCCAGTTTTTTAATTCTTTAGAGCCTTGCCCAGGCCAACATGACTCCAAAGAGATCATTCAAGTGGAAGAGCTCTAACCTTGTTCATTGAACCCAATGGGTCTAAAGCAGTACTAATTGTTTCTTGGTGTGGAGGACCATTATGGAAACCATGTTGGTTCTGGAACCATAGTGGAGATTCAAACCTCCTCCTACCTAGGTTTAGTATATCCTTAGGAGTTCATTCAGTACCAAGTATTCTATTTAGTGGTGAACTAAAGTCCCAAGGGGAGGAAATGGACCCTTTCAGACTTGAGTCAATGTAGAACTACTATATTCTCTACATCCTTCCCTTCTCTTTTTGGCTCTCTCTATCTCTGTCTGTATTTTTATCTTCATCTCTCTCTCTCTCTCTCTCTCTCTCTCTCTCTTTCTCACAATTTAGGCTAAAGACAAGAAAAGATTAAAAAATGACAGAAGACATTTGTTAGATTTTGTTACTATTCACCCAACCAAGCACATGTAAATTATTTGAATCAATATCATTCACACATTAAATATAATAGAATTCATTCTCTGATTCACCACAGATTGATTCATAGAAATATAATTGACTAAATCAAAATTCTAGATATAGGCACACACTCACAAACACATGTTACACACCCAATTAATGACCCCTGTCCTATTTAAGGTATTGTGGTATAATAGATAGAGATAGATGATTTTGGAATCAGGAAAAACAGAGTGTAGCTCCCACCTTTAATACATACTGGGTGTGTAACCTTTAACAAGTCACTAATCCTCTTGGTATTTGAGGTAATTCTCCAAAATAAGCTACAGACCTTCTTTGATAGAAGGAATTTCCTCATGTGGTAGCCCTCTATATCAATGAAAGGTCCAGTCCCCATCCCTTATAATAACTTGCATTTATATTGTACTTTAAAGTCTGTTTATAGCACATTTTCCTTATGACAAACCTGTCAAGTAAATAATACTAATATTCTGATTTTATAGCTAAAGAAATAAAAGCTGAGAAAAGTCAATTACTTGACCAAGCTCATAGTAAGTGTCAGAGTTGGGCTTTGAACTCAAAACTTTTGACTATGTCTAATAATTCTTTTTACTAGACCATGCTAGAAATCTATCTGACTTAACCTTGATCTCATAACTTGACCCATAGTTCAACCAGTCATACCTACTGGGTAATGAGGCTTTCATCAAAAAGTCTACCAAGCAAATCAATCATATCTTATTTCCATACTGCTAACAGCCACTCCCTCTATTAGTAGGATTCTTATTCTCTTTCCCTTGGGAAAATGTAATGATCCTTGATCAGCAAGGAGATATAGTTTTCTTCTTTTAGACATCTCTAAGTCTCTATGAGACAGAGGTTTCCAAGCTTCTGGACCATATCTATGTTGCAAGTA
Organism: Monodelphis domestica; assembly: GCF_027887165.1. Lineage (NCBI taxonomy): Eukaryota > Metazoa > Chordata > Mammalia > Didelphimorphia > Didelphidae > Monodelphis > Monodelphis domestica. The sequence goes on from NC_077231.1 coordinate 118,611,501, forward strand.
AGAGAATAAGAATAAAATCCAAATGGAACATTTTCCCCAATACTAATTCGTTTTCCACAATGTCATCTAAAGGAAAGTACACTGTAATTCTAGTATCTGAAATCTAGTTCCAGCTCTGGCGCTGACTTGTTATGTGATTTTGGGTAAGTTCTTGAACCTCTGGGAACTAGTATACCAACATATATAAAAATGAGAGGATTGTGCATAAGCTCTAAATCCTTTTTTAGCTCTAACAGTCTGTAGGTTTCTAGTAGTATCATGTCTGCATGATAGGAAACATTGTCTTTGTCCTAGTAGATAGACACAGGCAATGGCTACTCCTTGGCTCATGTCAACAGCTGAGTTAGTTCATAGAGATGAGTGGGAAAAGAGTTGAAAGAAGCAATACGTTTCACTTGAAAGGGTGTTCTACAGAGTACACCCTTCCCCATGGGGCTTCCAGAGACAGCAACATCCATTCAGAAATTCCTTGTGCATCCGGTCTGATGCGCTTTTCATAAAAGGTCTTCATTTGCTACATTGATTGAACACAGACTGTTTGCCCCCAAAGGAGATGGGGGGGTGGTGGTGGAGTTGAAAGAGAAATGGATAAGACACCTGGTAGACACTTAAGCATCTGCCAGGAACCAAATGAGACACAGGGAAACTGAACAGGTCTTGGGAAAGAAACTCCACCCGTTTTTCAAGAATAGAACCTGCAGCAGGAGGGTGTGGTTGTAAAGGTGTGTGTGTGTGTGTGTGTGTGTGTGTGTGTGTGTGTGTGTGTGTGTGTGTGTGTGTATGGTATGAGCATGCACATGCTCAGAGAGAGACAAAGACTGACAGAGAGATGGATAGAAAGACAGAAAAATGGAGAGACCCAAAGGCACACATAAAGAAAGACAAGAGACATTGGAGGAGATAGATATCTATATTGAAAGAAAGATCCAAGAGTGGGAGATAGACAGTGATTAACACATCTACCAACAATGTAATCTAGGTAGCATAAATGATTTTATTTCTATTCTGCAGCTGAGATGATGAAGATTCTTAGAGATTAAATCACCAAATTATGGTCAAACAGCAGGGAGGTGATAGAATAGGATTCAAACCCAGATCTCCTGACTCTAAACTCCAACATCCTTTACTCTATACCTTACTTTTTTTTTTCATATAAGATGCAGGGAGACAGAGAGTTATAGGAAACCAGAAACAGGGGAAGAGAGAAAGAAGGTCCTGGGGAGAAGTGGAAAGGATGCTTTCATTTAAAAGTGTTATTCAGTGGTAAAAATGCAAGTTTTCATGAGGATTTTTTTCCCCCTCCTGGCTTGGAGTTCCAGTATCAACAAGACAGTAAGTGTCTTCAATTTTCTTTACACTTGAGAAAGGGGAAGGCAAAGCTGAAAGCAATGTGAAGATTTTGCTTTTATCTTATAACATCAAAGTATGTGATGGAGTCAAAGCATCATGGTATGTTCCCTCAGCTCCAAGAAGATATTATTCCTTTCCTTATATAATTTGCTAACTAGGAATGGGTTAACTTGGAGTCTTGCCACTGAGCAGTAAATCTTAGAGAAGGTACCAAGAAGCACTTGTTCTCCAGCAAAAAAAGCAACAAATGATAGATGGGTGTATAGCCATGATAGGAAGGAGTGTGCTTCCTACTCTCCAACCCCAACCCTGGGGACCTTTGGGACCTGGGGACCACAGCTCTTGGTCCTCTATTACTGTATTGAGATCTTGGTTATTCATAATAGTCTCCTGTTTCTATGTCATGATTACCCTCAAGCCCCAGATCCTAGACTGCTACCCTCCTACAGCCTAGTCAATTATAATTTCCTGATGAATCTCAGGATCAAGGGCATTAACTTCTGTCATGCCTCCTCCACCTGCTGTGCCAGTTGCTTCCTCTACAATTGAATTTCAGGATTAGAGGATTGAGCATCACTGAATAAACTGTGGAGATACAAGCAAGAGTCTCTAGGACTTGCTGCTTACTTTCTTGGCACGATTATCTTTATCCAGCACCTAGGGATAATTTATGGTGTTGGTTATTCACCCAAATAATCTTGAAATACAAACAAAAAAAAAGTTTAATATGTGCTCGAGTCAGTGATCTGTGCAAAAACTACTCATGGCACAAGGAGGCTGAAGGCAGGGTTGGGCTGTGGTAAAATCCTGAGGTCTTCTCACTCCCTGTGTAAACTCCCCCAAAGCAGCCTTGACCTAGAATCTAGCTACCTTCTTCATAGAATGTTCTTCTGGGCTCAGATGTTCTCTCCCCAAATCACCCTGCTCCAATGAATTTGTCTTAAAAAGTCAAGTTGATGGAGGTTTTCCTTCTTGCCTTGTGGTGTTTGGTCTGGGTAATATTATCTAGTGTATTTTTACATTCTTGTGCATTGAAATTCTTAGAATCATAGAGTTTGAGTCTAGAAGAGACTTTAGAGACCATCTGTTCTAACCTTCCCCTAGAGAAGGAAATTGCAAACTAACCCAGTATCTTTGCCAAGAAAATCCCATGGTTGGCATGATTCATGGGGTTATGAAGAATTAGACATGACTGAATGACTGAGCAACAAATTCAAAGTCTTCATTTTACAGATAAGAAACTTGATGCCCAAGGTCATACAACTAGTAAGTGGCATTCTCAGGATTTAAAGCAAAGACCTCTGATTTGGAATCTAGGCTCATTCTATTATACCATTTGTAATCCCTGATCTTCCTATTCTTGGAATAGATTCACAAGTGTTTCTCTGAAAGTAGTTTCATGATCCCAGTGGTCTGAGTCAAGCCCAAGTTCTTCAATGAAGCCAAGTTCTTCAGTATAGAGTTGGGGACCCCTGAAGTTGGAATTTGGACATTAACCTTCAGAAACATCTGCTCCTGGGGTTTGGAGGGGTGCTCCTGAGAAGAAAGAACTCTGAAAATACTCCAGATTGATTCTTTGTCTTGATATCAGGAGGTTTTAGTTAGTTTAAGAGGTTCTACTGACCTGAGTATGGACTATAAGGCAGTAACTGTAATAAGGGGGTATTAATAATAATAACTAACATTTATTTGTATATACTTTATGGTTACATAGTACCTTTGTGCATGATCCTCACGACAGGTCTGTGCAATATGTAGTACATGCTTATCCATTTAGCTGATTTAGAAATGTGACTTGCTCGAGGTCACACAGGATGTTAATGGTACAATCAGACCTTAAATCTAGATCTTTTCTCTTGGTCCAGTGCTTCTTTCACTATTCCATCTCTCTCAAATGGATCTGTAGCTTTCCTCAAACCTGAAGAAAAGACTAAAGAAGATATGTGTGTGTGTGGGGGGAAGCATAGCATGATAGAAAGAACTTGGGACAGAAAGTCTAGCTATCTGGGTTCTAGACCACTATTATTTTGCTGAATGACCATGGGCAAGTCTTCCCATGTGTTGTCTTCCCATTCCTTAGAATATAAGCTTCTTGAGGGCAGGGATTATCTTGTAGTTAAATCCCTAGCACTTAGCACAGAGATTGTTACATAGTAAGTACTGAATAAATGTTTGTGACATACTTTTCTGGGCTTCAGCTTACTTGTTTACAAAATGGGAAGATTGGGTTAAGATGACCTATAATATTTCTTCCAGTTCAAAAATACTGAATTATAACAAGTATGATTTTATTCTCTCTAAAAATGCCTGGGGCATGGAGAGGGCAAGATCAAAAAATGAGGGGCAGAAATCCAGGGCAATCTGTAGAAAACGATGGCTCACTTTAGCATATGGTAGCCATTTCCTGTCAACCCCATGAGAGAGAGTTAGGGTTTCTTGGGATCTCAGTTTAGCCACACCTTGATTTTTCTTCTCCCTTCATTTGCTCTTGGCAGACATTGTCTCCTATGAGACATTTCTTGGCTGCCTGGAATACCTCTTGTTATAGTAAAATGGAGCTTCTGCTTACCTCTTCCCGGAGGAGAATCTTTGTCTTCTATGTCCTGTACTTTTGCTGTAGTTGATGATCTTGCCTTAGAATTCTGTGTGTCTAAGTTCTTGCTTATGCTATTCTAGAATTTCTACAATACAATAATGAAATGGATGGGAAAGGGAAAGCAATCCAGATAGAGGGTGGTGGATAGAGAAACAAGGAAGACCCAAGATTTCCTAAAATGTACTTACTCTCTCTGTGAACATTTTCAAAAATAATATGTTCGCTACCATTGTTTCCCCTTTGTTCCTAGCTAGTATGCTATCCAGCATTATGGGTGTGGGCCATCAATTTTCATTCACTGTTAACAAAATCATGCAAGAAACATGAGAAATCATCTAGTGCAAGGATTCTTAACTTAGGGTTCATGAACTTTTTGGTTTGTTTTGATAGCTGCCTTTCAGTGCAATTGGTTTCATTTACAATCCTATGCCTTTTATGTACCTAAAATGATTCTGAGAAGGGATTCATAGGTTTTGTTAGGCTGTCAATGGGGTCTATAACACAAAGAAGTTAAGAATCCCTGGTTCTAATCCAACAGCCTTATTTAACAAACAATAAAACTAAGAAACTTCAAGATGAAATGATTGACTTTGTCCAGCTTACTCTGACCACTGACCTCCCTGGCTTCCTTTTTAAGGCCAAACTGTTCAGTCATTTTAAGTTGTGTTTAACTCCTCCAGATCCCATTTGAGTTTCCTTGGCAGAGATACTAGAGCAGTTTGTCATCTCCTTCTCCAGCTCATTTTACAGAAGAGGAACTTGAAGCAAACAGAGTTAAATGACTTGCCCAGGGTCACATAGGTAGTAAGCATCTGAGTGCATTTAGTCTTTCTTCTGAATTAGTCTTCCTGACTCTAGTCCTAGTATTCTATACACTGTGCCAACCAGCTGTCCTGTCTCAAATAAAATCCTATCTTTTATTGGAAGCCTTAGCCAACTCCTTTAAATTCTAGTGCCTGCCCCTTTTTAAATTATTTCTTATATGTCCTGTATATAGCTTGTTTTGTATATAGATTGTAAGCTCCTTGAGGGCAAGGGGCTGTCTTTTGCTTCATTTGGTATTATAGCACTGAATACTGTGTCTGATACAGAGAAGGCTCTTCATAAATATTGATTGATTGGTTGAGCTCAAACATCTAGCCCAGCTAGGCTATGTGGTGGAAAAAGTCAGCAGACTTGGCTTCCATCTTCAGTTCTGTGATTTACTACTATGTGATCCTTGGACAAACAACTTCACATCTCTAGGTTTTAGCTTCCTCATCTGTAAAAAGGAGACTTGGACTGAATGATGTCTTGCAATGCAAAACCTTATGATTTCCAATCCTATGCTTCTTCCCCTCCCCATCCCACCCCCTGCATCTCTTCTATTTCTTCAACTTCAGTCTCATGATAGTCGACATTGATGCCAGATAAAAGCCACTCTTTCCACAACAATCCTAACTTTGGGGAAGCATTCCCAGACTCATGAAAGATCCAGTTGTTTTCCTTGAAGCCCACAGACCACTTTTATTTTGGCTGCTTCAGACACAGATGGTTTTTACAGTTCTGTTTAAAAAGTTCAGTTCCAATTGGACAATAATATCCATACCTTCTACTCCTGAACACCAGACTTTAAGAAGCAGATGGATATTGTGTTTTCTCCAGTAGAGAAATAAATGGAGTTTCCTCTTTCTGTTTGGAAACAAGATTTGGAAGAGAAACAATACTTGATATGAAACAATAACAGTTACACTGAAAATTCACTTGAGGACTTATTTAAATATACCCCTTTCCTTACCCAGTTACCTACTGGCATTGTTGTATGTATTTTTCAACATCTAGAGCAGTGAACTATATAATACCTTTCTCTTCTGGTAATAGACCATTTCCTTTGTTGCCTCTGTATTCCATTACCATCTGATTTTCTGCATGAAAAAGTCTTTTGATAGAAAGGCAAGACAAGAAAGAAAAGAAATTTGTTTTTTTCCAAGTCAAAGAACAGTTTTCTTAGAAGGTTAAGGGAAGATCTAGAGTTAGATGGTTGTCATTCACTGAGTAGTTGAACTGAAAAGAACATTTGAGATCTAAGCCAAGCCCCTTATTTGAGAGACAAGATTATAGATTTAGGGATATGAAGTGGCTTGAACAAAGTCAATCAGTTGGTCCTTGTAGAAGCAAGACTCAAACCTAAGTCTTCTACTTATAAAGGCATTGCACATTCCATTTCATATAGGGAAGAGATCATAAAGAAAATTGTTGGCAAATTATGGTATTGACGAGGCAACCAGATGACATAGAACAGATCTTCCATCTCTTTCTCTTGTCCTTTGGAGAAAGTACCAGGTTTTTCATTAGAGCAGTCAAGAATTGATCTGAAGAGACAGATCAGGGAGATAATAATGTTATTGTAGAGAGATGGCAGAAAGAAGAAAATGAGAATTGGTCCTGAGATTATAGAGGATTATAGCATCATTTAGTTGAGTATATGGAAGCTAGTTGCCAGGGATCCAATAGAATAATCTTCAAGTAATTCGGTTTGTATTTGCTGTAGCTAATGGATACAGTAAAGTAGAATGTGTAGGAGGATAGAGACAATAAAAAATTAATAGATAAATTGATACTTAGAGATCAGCATTTCCCATAAACCATATATAGGTTTACATATGGGCACTGACTCTACACACATGCATATGAATACACTCACCCAAATTCTTTGCTTTTGAATGAAAAGAAGTTAGCCTTAAATGTCCCAAACAAACAAATACACAAAGAGGCCCATGGAGCAGTATTGCAACAAACATTTCTGTTCAACAAGCAGAGTTTTTGGATATAGTTTTTTAAAAATGAATTAAAGAAAGGGGATGCTCTAAAGACCACAAGCTCTGCCTTTTAAAAAAGTTTTAATGGTCCCATGAAGGGTTCAGATGCCTTTTAATGTATTAATTCTTTTAGTTTAATCTAAATCCATAAGGTGTGATGATGATCACACACAGCAATTTGATCCCATTTCCATTGACTCTAGTCAGTCATGTTGGAGCAGAATCAGTTATGGGACATTGCAGTGCCCATTGTCTTCTCCACAAGTATATGACTACTACCATGGAAGGTCATGATGATGGTGATGATGAATATGTTAAAGCTAATATTTATATAATGCTTGCTATGTGACAGGGACTATGCAAAGCACTATACAATTATTATCTTATTTGAACCTCATAATAACTCCAACCAGCAAGTGATATTAATAAAGAAAATGCAGATTACACTTAAAAGTGTAGATTGAACTTTTTTTTTTTTTTGGATAGTCAGTTGTTAAACATTTACTAACAAACCCTTTGAACCCAAGTTTCTTGACTTTAAGTCTATAAACTAGGATAGCTAACCTAAATCACTGGGTAACGTTAGGCAAAGTACCTTACTTTTTGAGGCCTGAGTTTTCGTATTGTGAATTGGGGTTACATTAGATGATTTCCAAGGGGAAACCTTAATATTCTGTTCTTTTGTATATAGGGAAATTCATAGTTCCTGACCTCAGTGAACTTATAAAATCCAAGGAGGCAATTGATTGGGCTTTTGGTCAAACTCTTGACTCTTCCTTTATCTTTCCTTTCCCAGTTATCTCTCTTTTCTTTCTTCATGTGTTTACAGCAGGATAAGAATGCTAAGGAGCCAAATCAGGGTATTTTTAAGGGCTTACTCTACACACTGTAGATAAGATGTCTACAAAGATAAAACAAAATAGTCCTTACCCTCAAAAAAGTTTATATTCCACTAGAGTAATACTACAAATATCTAGATAAGTAAATACAAAATTTCTTAAGAAGGGAGAGAATTCTTACAAGTGAGGGAGAGAGGGAAAGGATGGGAGGCTCACAAAAGAGCTAATACTTGAGGTGAGAAGAAAAAGGCTCTAAAAGAGCAACATAGCAAGAGGGGACATTCCAAACATGGTGAATAGCTTGTGTGAATGCTGAGGCAACAGTTGGAAGGTTGGTTATGGGGAATGACCATTAGTCCAATTTGTATGGAACATAGAATGCTTAAAGGAGAGTGATATGGAATAGGTATGAGTCAGTCAGTGAAGGGCCCAATAATAGCTAGTTAATAGGAAACAGAGTCACAAAAAGTCTTTGGGGCAGCTGGGTGGTACAGTGGATAAAGCACTGGACCTGGAATCAGGAAGATTCATCTCCCTGAGTTCATATTTGGCCTCAGACACTTACTAGCTGGTGACCTTGGGCAAGTTACTTAACCCTGTTTGCCTCAGTTTCCTCATCTGTAAGATGAACTGGAGAAGGAAATGGCAAACTGTTCCAGTATCTTTGCCAAGAAAACCCAAATGGGGTCACAAAGAGTCAACTGAAACACTATTCAGCAATAACAGTTTTTTTCCAGCAAGGGAATGACATGGACAGACCTGTATCTCAGGCATATTATTTTGGTATCTGTATAGAGAATGGTTTAGAGACAGGAGAGACTGGTAGGAGAAAGATTGACCAAGTAGTTTTTAGAATAGTCCAAGTAGGAGAACACTTTAGATAACAGTCAATTTTTTCCCCACCCTGTTTTATTTAGAGAATAGATTCCTTAGAAAATGTTTCTAAAGTCCCTCTACCACTGTTCCTAATTAAACAAGCAAATTCTTGAACTAACCAGCCTCTGGGTGGGGCTATAGTGGGTGTGAGTTCTAGGGATTAATGTCTTCCAGGTAAATGCCACTAGATTAGAGATAGATTTGAGGCAGACCTTGGTAGCTGGAAGGGTACCATTCTTGTCCTGCCTTTTCCCCAGAAAAGTCTGTGTTTTTCAGGTCACTGGGAAAATGCCTGAATGTTCTATGGCAGAGTCAGACCAGGATTCTTGTCTGAAATGTTCTGTAAAAAGGATTGTGAAGTAATCCTGTGCCATCTTGTACAGAGAAAATTCCAGTTTCTCCACCCTTGCCTTTCATCTTAGGAGATTCTCACCCACTTTCACATGAATCATGGAAATTACAGCTAAATCGAAATATCCTTGTGATGTCACATAGTCATCTTCTCATCTCCCTTCCCCCTCCCTTTTGCCAATTTCTGACCATTTTCCCCCTCAGGGTTTGGTCCACTCAAACCAGAGGATTTTTATAATTTCTTTGACTTTGGAAGTCACATTTCTCATTGCTCCATTCTTTCCCAGGGCTCCTAATTATTCTCTTAGACTGTATGCAAATAATTTTTCTGCCTGCTTTCTCATATTTCTCACCACTGTTCAATAAATTCAGTTCAATTCAATAAACCCTATCTGGTCCTCAGGCACTGTTCTGGATTCTGGAGATTCAAAGACAAAAAGAATTAGTCCCTGACCAACTTTCGTTATTTACATTCTATACTGTTTTGGAAAGTGATCCTTAGCTCCTCAATTTAGAAATCATATCCAACCTTCTCAGATTTAATCTGGGTTCATTTCGTCTTCTTTTAAAGATTTTCTCAGACTTGAATCTCTGAAGAGATTTAAACATCAGAAAAATGTGAAATGGAACCAAGTTTTTATTCCACCGAACATTGATGAATTTATCTCATATTTAAAAAGTTAATCCATTCAGATCAGGTAATATTTTTTAACTGACTTGTGAATTGAGGCTATCTAGGCAAAGAGGTAGTGCAATATGATCATTGTCCTTTTTTTTTTTTAGGAAAGTCTTTTTGAGTAAAAGGCAGTGTAGTACAATGAAAAACAAGTAAACAAACAAGACTGGATTTGGCATGAGAGGTCCTGGTTTTACTATTCCTGTGCAACTATGGTCAAATCATTTTACCTCATTTGGTTTTAGTTTCCTCAGATTAGACAAACTCTAACGTTCCTTCCAGCTCTAAATCTCTATGGTCCTTGAAGTTTATAGGTAAGTGGAGGGTATATTTTGAAGGGTATTTCTTCTGTCCACACCCAGATGACTCACATAGAGCCAGCAAAGAAAATAATGATTGCTGATGCCTAGAATGAATAAGTATTCTAGTTCCTCAATCAATAAATATCATGGATTAAGATTAAGTCCATTGGAATAGAGTGGCAATAAATTGTTTAAGCATTGAAATACACAATAAAAATCCATATAAATGTTTGTCTGTCTTTATCCATTTACCTATCTTTTTATCTCTCATCTATCTCTTAGATTCACAGTACAAGTGGAAAGGGTCTTAGAATTCATCTAATCTGAAATCCCTTTTTGTAGAGGAGGAAATAGGCCTAGAGCTGTTAAATGATTTATTTTAGGACACAGGTTTACAGCAGAGCCAGGAGAACCAAACCACATTTTTATCACTGTTCCCCTCCACTTCCTGTTCTCAATTGTTATGCTTTGGCAAGGGTTGGTACATTTCAATAGCAGCTGATGATATTTTAAAAATTTCTACTATAAAGACAAAAAGTGGTGGTGATAGAGAGGAGCAAATTTTTATGTGACAAGTCATAATACAAGGCTATTTTGTGGCTATAAACATGTTTACTACCAATAGCTATAACAATCGTGTTCTAATATGCAAAAAAAAGTAACTATCTTCAAAAATGTCTTGAGGATAAGCAATAATTGCCAGCCCTGCATATGAGTTTCCTTTCAAAGCTGACTATCAAACATCAGGCCTTATTTAATGCCTGAGCTTGAAGTATATCACCATTAATATCCATTCCATTTCATCTATGTAATTCAGTTTAGAAGTCATCTAAGCTCAGGATTCTATTTCTTCTTCTGCCATACCACAACACACATGCCATGGTGTCTCTGCTTCTCTCTCTCTCTCTCTCTCTCTCTCTCTCTCTCTCTCTCTCTCTCTCTCTCTCTCTCTCAATCTCTCTCTCTCTCTCTCCCCACTCCCTCCTTCCTTACCTCTCTCTCTCCTTTTTTCTCCCTCTCCTTCCCTCCCTTCCTCCCTTTCCCTCTCCTTTTCTCTCTCTCTCTCTCAGTAGAAATAATGACCAACTCAATATACAGTCTAATAAAAGAAAAATTTCATCCCCTTTAATTTTCCCCACAATTAGATGGAGGAGAAAAGAAGGCAAGAAATCTGTAGGTAACTCAGGTTATTTAGCTCGCCAAGTAATCCCCACCCATTTCTGGCTGTATGTAGCAGCCAAAAAACACATCCATAAATTTAGGGAAGGCTGTTCTCCATGACTTTCTTTTCTTTGCAGTGCAGGCAAGACACAGTATCATCACAGAAATCAGAGTTGAAAGGAAATTGCTTCTCTTTTCACTACCCCACCCACTCCTCCAGCCAATGCAATTGGTAAAAGGAATGAATAATGAACAGGTAGGGTTGTGATTTAGATCAAAAGTGATACAGGAACCCAGGAATGGGCATATTCTAAAGATGCTATGGATTAACCAAGGTAGATGGCCAGTAGAAGGGAGATCTTTGGACATTTAGCTCACCAAAACTGAAAGTGAGAATGAGAAGGGGAAAAGTAAATCAGATATGACTTTAGAGTGTAGAAAAAGCAATTAAGGGAGAGAGAAAGGGACATTGCACTCTGAATAGCCTGTCTATAAGAAGAAATTTATACTTGGCTGTACTTAAAATATTCTATTCACATTTGAATAGAATAAGCCTTTAGAAAGACTTTCCAACATTTAGAAGGAAAGTATTTGTAGATGAAGAGAGAGAAAAAATCTTTAAAGGGATTTAGAAGGATTAAGTAGAAGAACTAATTAAAAATCAATCATCCCTTGAATTGCATCTTCTGTGTAATCAACCATATCTTTGTATAATTTTGTGAATTTGGCCAGGGAATGAAGGGCACAACCTCAGATGGGGCTGAAATCAGGATTTTCTTTCCCATCCCGGAGGACATGTTGCTTATTCCTTCCCTTCTGTTCCTGCCATGAAGGAGAGCACTGGGCAGAATGCCAATTTCCAAGAGGACCAAAGTGCTTTACAAACAACACTGTTTCCTTTATGCTCACAAAAGTTTTGGAAACGGAGACATGCCGAGTTATTATTATTCTCATTTTACTCAAAGGGGAAACTGGTGGTTAAATGACTGTTTTAAAAGTTAAATGGAAAGTCAGTGATTGGTATCAGCTACCCTATTTCAAATGGAAACTTAAAATAAAATTATTTGGAAAACTTTAAACTGAAGAAAACCTTGGAATAATGGAATAGAGCTGAGTAAAAAGAAAAATTAAGTTGAAAATCAGGAAAGATGTCGTAATTACAGGCCTGGCAGACACCAAATTTTCTTGGAGAAAGCATGGATAAACTGCTTGTATAATTGACAATCCAATTGGACAAAGTTCTAGGAAATATTTTACATTGTAAAGAATGTACTCTGATCTGGTCATGATGAAAGATGGTGAGAGTGTAGACTCTAGTCACTGCTTGCCATCACTGAGGGCTTGGGGAATAAAACAGTATACCGAAAAGGATTGGGATGTATGACCCTGGGCAGGTCACTAACCCCCATTGCCTAGCCCTTACTGCTCTTCTGCCTTGGAGTCAATGCACAGTAGTGATTCTAAGATGGAAGACAAGGGTTAATTAAAAAAAAAAAAGAAAGTAAGAGGATTGGGATGACATTATCCCTCTAACCCAATGAAATCTTACACTGAGTGAAAATGGCTATAGCCCACTCAGAGCTTCAATCAAATGAGGTGGAGAAGGAAAAAAATGAGACAAGTGCATAAGAGATTCAGTCCCCTATCTTTTGATGGCATTTGCACATACAACCTGTCCAGATCATGAAACCGTTTGTCCAATTGTAAGCATACCTGTTACTTTAAGTCTTTTTGGTGAGGCAAAATATCCCTCTGGCAGCAAACAACCCCTAGAACAGATTCCCCTACCCACTTCTCTTTTAAGTAACTGCAGAATTTACTTATTGTCTCTGCTTTTGATTAGTTCTCTCCACATGTGCTCCATTTGACAGGTGCAGACTTTCATTTATCTCTGCAAGTTCTCTGGACCAGCTTTCCCTTTCTGCCTTCTTCTATCATTTCTTTTTCTTCCTGCCCTCTATATTATTTTTTCCCCTGGACTGGAGTTTGTACTTTTCAAAAGTCATTCATGGCTTCAAGGTTTGTAGGCTCCCATCACCTATGCCTATGAATACTAGCAAAAATCCCCAGTATGAGTGCTAGTAAGTCATGAAAAATAGAGTCCTCAGTACCCAAAGCAGCAATTGTCACTGAGCTGAGGCATGCACAGCCTGACAACATAAACAAAGTTATGCTAGAGAAAAAGAGGTGATAAATAAATGATCAAACCACTGAGCCGCCATTGTGGAGTTATAATTAATAAAGACTGGAGAGGTCATCTAAAGCACTTAGCATAGTAGTACATAGTAAGTGCTGCATTATGGTAAAAGTCTTATTAAGCTATTGTTTAGCTTTATTATTATTACCCAGCCCTGTAGACAACCTTGAGTGTACTACTAAAAATGATCATCTATTTTGAAATATACCTGGTTAAAGGTTCAGTTTGGTGAGAATAGTGGAAGAATACTAAGAAAGCAGCCTTGCTTCTTCTGCCCAACTAAGGTATATTGGAAAGAAAGAGCTGGGCTTAATCCTCATCTTGGAATTCCTCCTACTTATGTGACCTGGGGCTGGGGCTAACCATGTATACTCCCTAAATCTTCAGCTATAAAACTGTAAAGAGTTATACTGGATGTCCTTTAAAGAGGATCCTTACAGGTTGGTGACAACGGTAGAATATCAAAAAGAATGAGATGAGATCTGTATGGAAAGTGGAACTTATTGCATTTGGCCCTAGAGGTATTCAGCTACATGGCACAGTGGGTGAAGAGCCAGGGCTGGACTCATGGAAATGAAACTCACATGTACTGTGGGATCCTGGGCAAATAACTTAATCTTGTTTGCCTCAATTTCCTCATCTATAAAATGCAGTGACAAACCTCTCTAGTATCTTTGCCAAAAAAAAACCCAAATGGAGTCATAAAGAGGCAGACCCAATTTAAAATGACCAAATGATAGCAATTAAGTAGCAATATCCAGTGTACTTTTTAAAATGAAAAATTCTTTTGCAAATGTAAATAACACCTAAATATTCTTTATTGACATATTTTTTTCTGCCCCTTTTCTCCCTCCCCATCTCAAAACCCAACACATAATAGACACTTAATAAATTGGATATATGTATGTATATTTAACAAATACTTAAGAAAAAACAGGTGTTGTTAATTTTTGGTGGTTGTTCCAAGATTGTAATTTTGTTGACATAAAGAACTTGCAATGTAGAACTCCTTTTATTGATGCAGATTGTCAGCTGGTCTAGAATTCTTAATCTAAGTGCCTAGGGTATTGAGGTTCCCAGAAGTGAAGGAACTTTACTTTTCTCATACCTTTAGTAGGTACCAATGTCAGCCAAATCTACCTTCCTTGGCAGATATTGACATATGCCAACGGTCTCACCTCTGTCCACTATATCTTTCTCCTTTTGGCTATTTCTTTTGGTTAGTGATGAAGATGAAGAAACTGAGGCAAAAAGAGGTTAAGCTATTTATCCAGGGTCATATAGTTATAATAAGTTTCTTGGGTATATTGGAACTCAGTTCTTTTTGACTCCAAGTTTAGTGTCCATTCCACTAATGTCACCTAGAAAGAAAGAATGCACCCTTGTGTTTTTGGGATTCCACAGGTACAATATTTTTTCAAGATGTATTCTTAGATCTTACAATGATCTTATGTTGTGTTCCCATTTTAGAGCTTTCTTTGTTGACATCTACTCAGGCAAGATGTTGGCGCTACTGGCAGCAATCTTTGTGGTACACATTGCCACAGTCATCATGATGTTTGTCTCAACCATTGCCAATGTAAGTAACATTCTCCTACTATGCATTTGTTCTATAGCACTTTGTGGGCTCATTGGAAAATCTAAATTCAAAGACCCCAAATCCCAAATCAGGAAAGATGTCTTTCATCCACTATCACTGAGCCAAGTTAAAGGAGGGCAGAATTCAATTCATTTCACAACTCCTCAAAAACTTTGATTCAAGTATTATTCACTTGAATAATGAATTTCCCATGTGAAATTTTTAGAAGTTGCTACCATGGTATTTATGCCCTAAAACCTGAACTACATAGACCTAAATATTCTTCTTAACGGCAATACATTAAAAAAATATATATAAGTTCAATATAAAACATGAACTAAAATAGATTAAGAACAAACCCAGTTTTTTTTTCTGATTTATAACTTCCCTATTCATTTATTTTTCAAAATTTTATAGTATTTATTTAGGCTGGAAAAAAAAGAGAACTATACAGTCACAGACCCCAAGTTCCAAACTATTCACACAATATAAATAATCAAATGTTTAAAATGTGCATATCTCAGCCTTTTTGATATATTGTTTAGTTTTACTAAATTTATTTTCTTTCTCCTTATAAATTATTTATTAGAAAGGATGTTTTTTGGGGAGGGACTGAGGGAGAGAAATGGTGTGGAAATGTATGTATTACATCAAAAACTCCAACAAAACTCCCATGTTTTAACATGTCGATAATATACACATTTTATTAGTCATCATAGGAAATATTTTGAGATACCTGAGAGCCCTTGAGAATGTGTAAACATTATACTTTCTTATGAATTTGTCACATGCCATAAAAGGACTTGAACTGGGGGCAGCTGGGTAGCTCAGTGGATTGAGAGCCAGGCCTAGAGATGGGAGGTCCTAGGTTCAAATCTGGCTTCAGACACTTCCCAGCTGTGTGACCCTGGACAAGTCACTTAACCCTGTTGCCTAGCCCTTACTGCTCTTCTGGCTTGGAACCAATGCACAGTATTAATTCTAAGACAGAAGGTAAGGATTAAAAAAATTAATTTCACAAGAACATGAGGGTGGATGTATGATTAGATAAGGTTCAGGTCAAAAAGACCAGAGGTTGTAGAGGCATTAGTTAGAATGCAGCAACAGGACAATTATGCATGGCAACCAAAAAAAGCTAATTCAGTCTTAGCCTATGGTAAGAGAGGTATACTAAGGTAAAAGAGGTATAGGGTCCAGAATGAGGGAAGTGAGTAGTAGAGACTATTGTGTTTGGTGTGAGGAGTGGGTATAACAGTTTAGGAAGGACAATGGAGAAAAATGGGAGAAAAGAAGAATGGCATGATGAGAGGACTGGAAACTACACATAAAAAGACATTTAAGAACTAATTGATTCAGCATGAAAAAGGAAGATTTAGGGCTGGGGGAGGGGGAACAAGATAATCACATTCAAGCAAATGAAAGATTGTTCAAGAAGGATCAGGTTGGTTCTACTTGGCCCCAGAGGGCTTGATTTAAAGGGAATGGTACACGTTGCAAAGAACAGCTTGAAGTCCAAGTACGAGAAACACTTCCTAATAATTAGAGTTGCTCAAGCTGGCTCCCTTGTGAGGTGATGTGGGCAGCCCTCACTGAAATCTTTCAGTTGGACGGTCACTTATCATCGTGGCCCCTGGAATACCTTTCTGTTCTGAGATCCCGTGGCTCGATTTCGTGGGCACTACACCAAAGTAGTGGGCTCCCTGCCCAGAGTGCACACCTTTTAAGATTTCATGCCACCGAAACTTTTTGAGCAGGGAGTGAAGCTGAAACTAGTGTTTGGGAAGATTAATCAGGCATATGTGTATCTACATACTCACCAACATAAAAGAATATGAAAATATTTGTCTTAAGATTTCCTGGAAAAAATATCTCCCGGTCAGTATTTACTTTTATCATAGTTACAAAGATTGGGAAATTGTGAGTTGTCTCTGCATCTTTGATTACCCTGACCTCTGGTGGCCACTTTAAACAGCCAACTTCTGTACGGTGCATCCTTTTTGTGGTTGCTGATATTGTTATCAAGATCGTCATTGTAATAATCATCATCATAATAATTGGTTAAAAATCATCACTATTGGCTATCAATATTGTTAAAGCTTGCACATAAAAACTGAATGGCTCAAATATTAGAGGTATAATATATCTGGAAACTTGCATTTATAATATGTCTTGGAGACACAATCTGACTGAGACCTCTGTTAAAATATGAATGTAAATAGATTTTAATAAGAAAATTAGAAAGTATTGTTCTCTGTGAGTATTCAGAGTAAATATTGAAGAGTTTGAAGTTAGAGGGGACCTGGATTAGATTCTGAGCCCTGTCACTGTTATCTACATGTCCTTGGTCAAGTCATGTTTCTGTTTCTTTGTCAGCAGAATGTATAGGTTGGAATTGATGACTTCTGTTCTTCCCACCTCAAATCTATAATCATGAGAGTCAGCATCTTATATTGGAATTAATACTGGGTTGGGAGCCCAGAACTGAAATTTTAGCTCTGCCACTCATATTCGCTGCATGAATTTGAGTAAATCACGTAATGATTCTGGGTCTGAGTTTCCTCAACTGTAAAACAAAGGGATTACAATAAATTATCTTTCAGATCTCTTCCACTTCTAAACCTACAATTTTACCCATCTAAGAAATACAAGTGGATGGGACAATAAGCTTCTCATTTTTCATGTCACCTCTCTTTTGTTGTCCCTCTTAAGATTAAAACTTATAGTCTTATATTTTCCAAGGTGAAAAATAACTAGCATAATAAATTAACTCAAAGTGTTTGTGGATATTAATATAATGGTGAGAAATAACTAGATGTTATTCTATCAGTGAACCATGTCTCCTTTCTAAGGTACCATGAGCATTTTAACTTAAGTTTTATGGAGACAATAATTCAGCCCTTATGATTTATCCTAAAAAATGACACTAGATGGAAACAAATGATCAAAGAGACTAGTGCCATGTGAAATTTATAGTGAAGATATTTTGATTTAGTACTCCTCTCCCCAGCTGGTCTGATCTAGTTAACTATAAGATTTAGTCAGATCTTTCAGAGTTTACTGATGTTATCTACAAACTCAGAATACATCTTAAGCATGAACCTTCTTAGAGTATGTACTAATTTTGTCTTTTTTGTCCTTAAGGGCTTTGTCTTGTAATTTTGTTTGTAAAAGTGAACTTTAAAAAATTATTTGAGAGCAATTTTGTTAACTGTTTCCTTATTAGATTATATATATTTATACTTACATATATGTATACATGTATATCCATCTATATGTCATATATCTTTCCTTTTCTCTCAGTGGGTGACATATTCCATCTATATTTGTATATATGTATCTAACAATCCCCAACAGGAACATAATAGAAGTTCACAATTCTCTCCATCTTATTAAACTTTGCATATTGAAATATTACCTTTGTTGAAAATTGTTAAGTTCACAAGAATATATTTTTTATAAAAGAAATCTTATTTTTTCCCAGCAGAAATGTAATAGAGAATTAGTAAGCAATAGGCAAAAATTGTAGGGTTTTAAGTTTCATCCCCTACCTTTGTCTTTCATTTCATGTGTCACAAGAGCATGTTGTTTAATCTTAAAGTGCCTCAGTTAACACCTTGAAGTCAGAAAACATTATTTTTTAATTCAATGCAAGAACTAGCAACTCTTTCCTTATGTCCATGGTTCCATTCAAATTAACATATGCCAAGTTTTCTGTAATCCAGTTAAAAAGTTCAGTCTTTTCCTCAAGTCCTCCTCTGATGTCTTATCTTGGCATGGAAGAGATCCTGGGTTCTGGAGAGCTGTGCCAGTGGACTGTTGTCTCTGGCAGGCTCTACCAAGCTGGAAACCCTTTGAGTACAAGACAGGGATTGGCTGTTGCCCAAAGCCCAGGCCTCTTTAGTTGAGAGACTCATCATTAGGCTGGCCACAAGGTGGTGGATTTAGGAGTTCAGAAATTCACAAATTCCTTCTTCTAAGTAATAGCTGGGTTGTAATCTGTGTTGGTGGAGGGAGTACTTATACCAACAAATTTATACCAACAAAACTACAGATTAGTGAAATTTCAAAACATTTATTAAGTGCCTCCTGGCTGCAAGACCCTATGGATACGTTGACAGAAATAAAAAGCAATTCCTGCCCTCAAGAACATCACATTCTACCAGGCTACGGTAGTGAAATGGATAAGATTATTAGAAGAAAGAGAATGCTAGCAATTAGGTGAATTGAGAGAAGTTCACTTTATCAGACATGGCAGACAGCCTATGCAAAGGCTGACTAAATAAATTTATGAAGCATCTGAATCCAGTTGAGCTTATGAGTCACCAGAGAGGGTGTAGAGAAAGAAGAGAATGAACAGCATGGGGACTGGGTGGATGGCAGAATCTATGGTTAGGGGCTCCAGAAAATGTTACTGAGAAGTAAAAATAGATGGGTTCTGGGAAATACTCAAGGGAAGATAAAGCATTCAACAAAACAGGATGGCTAACAGTGTCAAAAGCTACAAAGTGGTATTGAAGGATGTGACCTGAGGAAAAGGCAATCAGATTTAACAATTAAAACATTAATCATTGATAATCCTGGAGTTAAGAGTTTCGATTGAGTGGTCTTGACAGAATCCAGCTCGCAAAGGATTGAAGAAAGGGACAAAGAGTGTGGACAGTTTTTTTTCTTTTTTCTTTTCTAAGAGTTTGGCTTTGAAAGGATGGAGAGTTATGATTCAGCAGCTTAAGGGAATGACAGGGACGAGTGAATTTTTTTAAAAGGCTACAGGTATATTTATGGGGAGCAAGAAAGGAACTAGTAGATAGGGAGAGGCTAAAAGGAAAATGAAGAGATTACCAAGAAGACAATCTCCCAGAGAAGACAGGAGAAGAAGTGTAGGCAATATGTAGAGAGTTAGGCTTTGGCAAGAAGGACTATATCTTTATCAAAGGATACAGTAGAGGAATTTGTAGAATAGAATTTACAGAAGAATGGCTGTTATGTTCTCAATAAAATAGGATGTTGAAGACTTTTGTCATATTGTAGAGAATGGAATTGAGAGCAAGTGGCAACTGATTGGAGGTGGGAGATGAAGTCAAAGAGAAGAATCAAAGATGACATTGAGGTTTTGATTGATGTGATTTCAATTGAACATTCCTCTCTGACACAAATCATTGTGATAAAATGTAGTAGTTGTGTTCTTCTGTAACTAATTTTATTCAGGGCTCTTTCTGCTTATTTTAGGATTATGTAACCTCAGTCTTTATGCTCTTCCTTTGTAGTTTCTCAATGCATTTATTTACTGTCTTATCTCATAAGAGGTGGCACATCCCTTAGGATTAAATATGTACACTTCTACGGGGAGATTCAGGTCATTGACTGGATTCAATAAGCATTAATTAAACTCCAACTACATGCAAGTTAGGGTCCTAGTGGTTGATGAAATAAGGTAACTACTTGAACCTAGACTGATGAAAATGTTGAAGAGATAGGAACACTCCCCCCTAACTGCTTCTCTGAGAATACAAACACCAAAACAAAGAAAGAAAGAAACAAAAACCAGCTAGTCTCTGTTCAAAAAACATACTTTCTACCTGGAGGATACACACACACAAAAAAAATTTAATTTAATTTGAGAAGGGAAAAGTCATTAAAAACTGAGCCCAGTGTTAAGAAGTTATGGAAAGTTTCCTAAAGGAACTCTCTGTAGGAGGTTATACTCAAGATGAGACTTGAATGAAATAAATGAAAATGATTCCAAGGTCCAAAGGTAAGGAGGAAATGAATTTTAGTCTTACTCTTGAGATTTTGCATAGAGACATAGAAGTCAGAGATGTAATACTGAGAAAAAGCAGGTCATGTTAAATGTGTCCACAGATATCCATAGCACTGACTCTATTTTGGTACTACAGATGTCTGCTTTAACAAAGATTTTACTTATTTATTTTTCCTCTGGTTTAAGGTTTGGGTGGTTTCCAAGAATGGAACCTACTCAGAAGGTCTTTGGAATGCCTGTCAAAATGAAAAATGTGATGGGCCTCTACAATATGCAGATGATGGTATGTTTTGTCATTGTTTTGCATCTCAATAGCTTGAAAAAACTTGAACCTTTTTTTCAGACCAGCTAAGTTTAATCTTTTTTCCCTATTGCAAATATTTGGACAGATGCCCTCAAATCCGTGCAAGCCTTCATGATCTTGGCCATTATCTTCTCTGTCATTTCTCTCATCGTTTTCATATTCCAACTGTTCACCATGGAGAAAGGAAACCGATTCTTCCTCTCAGGCGCCATCATGCTGGTTTGCTGTAAGTGTTCTAGAGTCAACCTCTTCACTTTGAATTAGAGACATTTTTATTAAAGAAAACATAAGTAATCTAGAAGGAGATTCCAGCTGCATACCCCCAAATAGCATGACCTAGGTGTGCAACAATCTTTTCTCATTTCCTCTTCTACTCAAGAAAGTGTTCATTCTTTGAGAGCCTTTAACGAAACTAAAGGCATGGCACCGGCAACTGCCTTTGCCCTTCATAGCTTGTTTCTAAGCACTTGCTAGTTGCAGATGAAAGTCCTCTGAAAAGAGACATTTGAAAAAGCCATCCATTACTTACTTAGTGAGCAGGACTGTCAAGGGGTCTTCAAAAAGGGGAAAGATGTAGCCACAACATATAGCAGATACCATTATACTGTCCTTATTAGCAAATTCATCCAGTTTTGTCTGAAGATTATTCGAATAGCTCTTGTCACACATTCCTGAGCAATCAGATCCTGCCTTGACATGCTGTGGATGGAGACAACAGTCAGAATTAGGGTGGGAATGATGTTCTCTAGGTTGCTTTAGGCTTCCAATTATTTAGACTTACTGCCCTACCTGGACAATTTAGCAGTTTCTTTGCAGAAACCAACCATGGTCCTTCTACTTGGGTCTGAGCTGGGGACTTAAAGTTTATTTTTAAATAGTATCAAGTGATTTATTATGCATAAACATGAAGAAAGTATGAATTTAAAATCACAAAAATCCCTTTGATGATTTGCCCTGAACCACAGGACAAAAACTGAAAAGTGAGGATTGTGTTTCTGACTTTAATATTGCCATCTCTCTCTCTGTCTCCATCTCTGTCTGTCCTCTGTCCATCTGTCTATTTCTCTTTCTCTCATCCCTACAGGGCTCTGCATTCTGATTGGAGTCTCCATCTACACGGATAAATATGGCACAGTGAACCGAAATAACACCTCTATAAGCCTTGATCACCATGGATACTCCTTCATTCTGGCCTGGATCTGCTTCTGTTTTAGCTTCATTATTGGTGTCCTCTATCTGGTCCTTAGAAAGAAATAAGGCTGCTTGAATTTTTCTGTGGGGTTTTGGGGAAGGGGCTGGGAGGGGAAAGCCGTTGAAACTAAGAGGGAAGCGGGAGTTGCTCTGCTAGAAGAACCATATAAAAGGTGGGGTGGGGGGGTGGAGTGGGTGGGAGGGGGAAGAACTAGACTCATCACTCAGATCAATCACTATCACCACACACCCTACCCTCCAGAGAAAGCAGGCTGTGAGGAGCCTCCTTGGATACCACAGGCCAGAGAGCTTTCCACAAAGCACCAGGGTTATTCATTTTCATGCTGTTCTAAGCTCTGTTGGACCTGTCAGATATCCTGCCGTTGACTCCCTAGCACGCTGGAGAAGCAGGGGAAGTTCTCACTCCCAAGGAGTCAAGAAAGCCCTCAGACCTTTCTCACTGAGTTAAAATAGCGGTACAAGTTCCTGGCAATCACCATGGTGTTATTTTTGTGCTGAATGTGCTAAATCTGGAAGCAACCCCTCCCTTCCGACCCAGAGGAAAATAGGAAACCCTTGTTACTTACCAGGATAATCTCTGGTAGGATTAGCCTGAGTCACCAGAAAAATAAGCCAGAGTCAGTGCAGGGCTCTAACTTGATACCTGGTACAGAGTGTTGAATGAACGCTTGCTGGTAGAGACAGAGATTCCCTTGGGAAGACAAAGTGAGAAGCAGGGCTCCTTAGGAAGTTAGAGAGAATTGATTGGATTTCCCACTCAGAAGGGACCTCAAAAGTCCTCAAATCCATTCCCTACCCACAGAGCAGCTGATCAAAATGCACATTCAACCCACATGGAGACCTCTCACCACAGACATTTGCTGGGCACCTTGTCTAAGTCCTAAGGCCCATCTGGAAAGCTATTATAACTACAAAATCTACAGTGAATGCAATATGCAAACTATGGGACCAAGGGATTGTCTTGTAAAGAGCACCAACTCTTTTGAATCATGCTCCTAGGATCTCTTTTTTGATGCTGAACTCAATTTTTTAATTACCTACATAGGAGCAGATTTTTTTCCCCCCAATTGGATGGTGGAAGGGTGGTAAATAGAACTGTTTATAATACTCTCCTTTCAATTTCCCCCACATTTAGGACAACAGAGAAAGTATAGTCTAGTTATTGGGGCAAGAATCTGCCCGGCGGGGTTTTTTGACTCAGTTCTACCCCCGATTCCTTCCATGATATTAGGGTATGTCCCTTCGTTTCTCTGAGACTCAGCTTCCCATATTTGGGGGATCCGGGCTCATAGATCTCTTCCCAGCATTGGAGGTTATCTAGTCTGACCTTCTTGTTATACAGGAAACTAAGGCTCACAGAACTAGGATTCATCAGATGGTGAACAACAACCAGGAGTCTCCTTACAGTCAGGCTTCTTAACCATTTTTGTGTGTCATGAACTCCTTTTATAGTCTGGTGAAGCCTATGAATCCTTGTTCAGAATAAATAAATAAATTTCATTTATTGGTTAGTGAAGATAAAGATTTAATTTTTTTACCTGTCCAAATTTACAGACTCTCTGAAATTAATTCAAAGACCTCTTGGAAGTTTGAGGTTAAGAAACTGTACCTTAGAAGACAGTGAAGCTTAGTTATTAAGCAAACAAATTCAATCAAAGCTCAATTAAACCAACAGAAAGGACCTTGGGTGAAAGGTGCTACTGAATTATAAAGTATTATTATGTCATAGCTCAGTTACGAGAACAGATTGCTTGCTTCCTTGCTTCCTGCCAGAAAGCTGAACATTCCCCCAAGACAAGTAAAATTTTAGTTAATAGGTAGATGAGTTCTTTTGTAAAGTGACTCTTATGGTACCTGATCAGATCATAACTGAACTGCTCTGCTGCCATAGGGGCATTAACACACAGGATTGAGTTACTCTGTTCCTGCTGGTCAACTAGCCATTGCTTTCCTCATCTGGCAGGCTGAGGGGAAAGTGAGGTTCTTAAAGGGACAGCTAGAGCAGCTATTTAAAGCCATCTCAGACCCTGGGTTTCTTTTCTTGATGTTTCTCCTCTCCATGTGAAGGAAACAGTCTTGAGGAGGAATTTCAGACCTCTTGCCCTTCTAACTTAACCTCTACTCTCCCAATATCTCATTATTTTTTACTTATTATTTTTTTTCTGAATTGTGTGGGATTGTTCTGCCATGATTGCGGATACTTATGTAAAAGTAGTATTACTAAGCAGTACTGGTGTATATTCTAGTTCTATGTGTATGCTGGGGGCAGGGCACCAGGTGGTGGCCAGGTTGGCTTGGAAAATTGTGGGCTGATCAATGTTTTAATGAACAAGAAAAGTTTGGGCAAGTAGTAAAGGCTTTTATAACTTCCAAAACACTTATGCCATGAGTTAACCAAGGAGATTTTTGTGTCACTTACAAAAGTCAGAAAAGACTTGGAGTGGACATCATATTCCCCTCTTCTTTTTATGTGACATTTCCTTCTTATGTAATTTGTATTGCATTGGGGGGGCATGTCCTAGTACTGTACTTGGCTTCTTTCATGGAATAAGATATTTCATATACAGTAATTGTAAATATTTTGATACAAATGTTTATAACTTTAAGGTTAAAAAATAGATTCTGATTTCCTTCACCGCATGAACTTTGTCTCTTCATTCTTCGAAAATGTGGGAAAGTATGAATGATAGAACTATGCGATCCCAACTAGGGGGTTAAAATTTACTTGGTTCTTCTTTGAAATGTGAGAGGGAGAGCCTTGGGCCTTAATACCACCATGTTGCCTTGAAAATATTCTTATGGAGTTTAAATTATTCCTTGGTTATCTATTAGAACTTCAGAAGGTTCAATAACCTTTAATTGCTAGAACATGATCAAGTTTAGGCATGTCTTGCTTTAAAAAAAAAACTCATATAAAAACATATAAAAACTTCCTAAACGGACACATTAGAATTGATTATTCATTTTGCAAATAAAACAGCTCTTTACTTAGCTAAGTGATTCACCACAAGCTTCCCTTGAAATAGCTAATTCCCTTAGTACATTCTAAATATGAATTAATTTGCAAGTTTGATATTTACATCATATTTCAGGAACACATTTCCTGTACCAAGTGTTGGGTATTTTATCTTCCTGGGGGGTGGGGAGGATGGCATTTATTCCATAGTTAAGAAAGAAAAAGAATAAAATAAAATAGATAAGATAATAAGATCAAGTAAATAAGAAAGAATAAACTGCTGTAATGCTTATGTCAACAAAGCTGACATGATGAGGCTGATTTCAATGTGTATGAAATAGTTTTGTATCTCTCAAGTTCCTTTGATTCCTACTCATTGGAGACCTTTTCCCATGATTATACTGGCAAATATTTGGCAACAAACTCTCCCAAAAGGAAGTGTACCTTGTCCTGCTTCATTCATACTTTTAAGTTTAATTTACTTTACTGATATTTTCTCCATCATTTTCTTAATTCAAGACAAACAAAACAATAAATCAAAACCTGATTTGCAGAGTTTGCCAATTTTTGAGGTGTAAATGCTCACATTGATTTGACAATACACTTTCCTTATGGATTAGAGCTGACTTCAGTACACCCCTGCTGATATCTCTCAGACAAGCTTTCTCCTTGGCTTCTGTTATAGTATTTCTGCACACCCCCCTTCTCCTTCCTCCTCTCACCACCATCCTGACCCCTCCAAGACATCCAAGTCAAGACTTCTTCCCTCCATGATATATTAGAATCTGCCTTTTGAGCATCCCCTCACCAATAGTCTCTTTTGTTCAACATTCTCCCCTATAGGACATCCTTTCTTCTCTCAGAGCCACAGGAAATAATCAGGAATTATTTAGAATGGAGAAATCTTAAGAATTTCTGAGGAATTTTTCTGGCATTTAGAAATATTTTAATATTTGATTTTAAAAAGAAATGGATAAAAATATTTAGGTTTATAGTTTTTTTAGGGCAGTGAAATTCCTCTTCCAACAGAGATAAACTGCATAAAATAACATGAATGGATATGATAAATTTAAAGCAAGATAATCAACTTTAAGCTACCAGTTACCCCTCAGGAATGGGACCTTGGAAGTCTCTGTGGACTTTTTGGATGGCTGATTGAAGAGCGTTCCCTGAAGATACTAGTCCAGGTTATGGATTGTGATAGTGTTTTAGAATATAAACATATTGTATAACACCAGGAAACTACTAGAAACTCAATGAAAGTTCTTTTTCCTGTTGTCTTCCTTACCAAATCTATTTGAGATTAGGAAAAAAGTAAATTTAGGACATAAAGAAGGCAAAATTACTCTATACAGCTGGTAGTATGATTACTGAACTCAATATCACCACAGGCAATATAGACTGAAAAAATAAATACTTCTAAAAAGTTTCAGCTAAGTTAGAATCATGGAATTGTCATATCTATAAGGAGCAATAGATTACTCAGACATTGATAATAGATTAGGGGGGAAAGAAGGGTGTTTTGTGAAAAATTTTCAGGTTGAATAACATTTTAATGATATTTTATTTTTACCCAATTACATATAAAAACACATTATAAACATTCATTAAAATTTTTTTGAGTTTCAAATATTCTCCTTCCTTTTCACCTTCCTTCCCACTATCCCTCCTCTCTCTTTGATATTGATTTTACATGAACAACAGTTTTCTATAAAAGGACCCTTGATATTATGTCAGAGACAGTCCTGGGCTGCATGATATCAGTCAGAGGTCTGATACAATATGGCAAATTTTATATTCTTAGGATGTACTTACACCTAACTTCCTGGAATTTTGAAGATTTCAACAGATAATAAAGTCAGACGACACAATAGGAACCCCAAATCTCTACATTATAAGCAAATGTTTAATATAGGAAAATTAATTCCAAATCCAAATTTTAAATGATACTTAGGTTCCCAAGCTAGTCTATAATTATATTTTTGTATACAACGTAACTGAAATAGTAGTGTATTCAACCATTTGCAATCATTACTGCAAATCATCCTTGGAAAAAATGGTCAACAAATGTTTTCTTTTACCTCCAGTATACTCTTGATTGCCATATTCCTAAATCAGTGATAGCAAACCTTTTAGAGATGGAGTGCTGGGCCTCACCCCATCTCACCCCTCAGACCAAGAGCTGTGCCTGTCCCACATCCCCCATTGAGTATCAGGTGCTCCCTGATCCCACCCTTACTTCACACAGGGGAGGGATGAAACACTGCCATTGGGCTGCTGGGCAGAGGGGTGGATGAAGTGAGGAATGCCCTTAGCAAGTGTAGAGAGGGGGAGGGGTGTGGCCTGAGCTCTCTGTTCCCCTCCAGCTCTGCTGCCTGTGAGCCACACAGCTTACCTGCTATGCCCTCCCAATGAGTTCTTGGGAAGGGGGGTGGGGGATGTGAAAACAATGTCATCAGCCATTATGGAGATGGGGAAAGGAGCAGCTCTGCCTGAGTCCCTCTGCCTTTCTAGTAACAAACTTAGGGGAGCATGTGCCCCCAGAGAATGCTCTGTATGCCATCCTTGGCACCTGTGCTTTTGCCATCACTGCCCTAAAAATTTCACTATCCTAGAACCCATCAATGGAATCAATAGAAAGAGAGAATATTTGAAGGCACCATCACAATTACATTCTAATTAGAACTTATTCTTACCTCTAGTCACCCACTTTATCTGTGGAATATTCAGAATATATGTTGGGTGTTGATCATGGGGTTGACCAAGGAAAGGAGTGACCAGAGGGTAGGAGTGATTAATAAACATAAGTAGACAAATCATGGGAGGAGAGGACTGTAGGAAGCACTTTGAAGGGAGTGGGAACTGGAAAGCAAATGTGAGAACTAGAGGATCACAGAACGCAGAATGAGAAAGAAGCTGAGAGTTGATCAAAGGATAGAGAAGCAAAGGTTCCTCAAATTTCTTCATATATAAAATGAGGGAATTGGAATTAATTATCTTAATGGTCCCTTTTAGATATTTCATTCGATGCTTTGTGTTCTTTTTTTTCCTACTTGATATTCCCTCTTCCTCTTTCCTATAAGAAGTGATTGAATGAAAAAAAAAAGAATATATTAACTACTTAGTGTGTACCAAGTTGTTAAGCACTGAAACTGAAAATATAAAAGTATTGTATACATACTCTTTGCCCTCCAGATGCTTACATTCAAATAGAGAGTGAAAAAAAAAAACAAATATTAGAATGGTAACTAGGGAGGGGTGTTAGGATCTAGAAAAGTTATAAAGATGGTGAATGGGGCCATAGGAGAGTATAATAACATATCCCTTCTAGGAAAAATGGCAGAATTGATTTGTTCATTGTACCAGAGCTGGAGGGTGAGAGTTGTAAGTGAAAGTGGCAAACAGGAAGTAAGGATGTTGAGAAGATAGTCAGGGAGTATGAAGTAAAGTAGTAAAGTGAAGCCTAGGCAGAAGCTGCCTGAAATACAAAGCCAGGTGAGGTAGTAACTAATTAAGACATGTTAAATTTTATGGTTGGACTAAATATTTAATTGGTGGTCACCAGGGATTTAATTTCTAAATCTCAAAATGAATTACTCAAGTAAATGGAATTTAGTAGTAGTTTATTTTTAAAATAGAGGAAGATATTAAGGAAGAGAGAAAAGGGGAGAGAGAGGGAGAAAGCTCTGGCTTCCTCTGAGCCAGGTAGAAATTCCAAGGCACCAGTCAGGGGAAAGGAGTATCAAGATGATGGGCCTTTCTTGGAGGTTCACACCTGCAGAAAGGGCAAGGAAAGAAGTCACTTTTTACACTCACCATGGTGACCGTCTCAAAAGGAAAACAGTCTGAGGTCTCTTGCATGAGTTCCTTCAGGGCTCCAGTTCCACAGCCAAGTGTCTTCACTCTAAGTCTGAGTGTCTGTCTTCCAATCTCTCCTCAAGTGTCTGTCTTCCCTCCAGCTTCGAGTGACTGTCTTCCAGTCCAATTCTGAGTGACTGATGATCTTCACCCCAAGCCCGAGTGACTGATCTCCTCTGTGTGTCTCTATTTCCACTATTTAAAGACCCTTTTCTCTTGTGTCACCTCCCCTAAATTTTACATCTACCAATCACAGCTGATGCTCCTCCCCAGGACTGCCCACTCTTTCACACATGGGTCACAGACCTCCATCCAATCACAAAACACACACGTTTTGTGAGTAGTTCATACCTTTTTGTGGTTAAAATGGGTAGACCTACTTTTAGTACTCGGTTGACACCTTGGGGATTAGAATCTAAAAATAGACAGGGGATTACAATTTAATCTTCACAATAAAGGAAGAGCTAAGTGTCTTCATTGTTATAATCAAGGGAGAGCTACATCCACTCTTCACAGATAGCAGGGCCTCAGGGTAGAAGTTCAGGAGATAAAATGGTTAAAGACATTCAAGGTATATTTTCTGGTTTAGTCTGGGATTGAGGATATCAGGAATATGGCTAGAGAAAAGGAAATGAAGTGAAGCATAATTGGATCCTAAAATTTCAATCTTTTGTTCCTCTAATCACTGTCATTTCCCATCAATACCATTTGTCCCTCCTCCAACTAAAAAACAAAGTATTATATATATATATATATATAAAATATTATATTACACATATATTTACATCAATACTGCCACTGTCTAATTTCTGACTATTCCCTTCTACATTCCCTACCCCATTCTATTCTTAAAACAAACAAACAAAAAAACCTTACCTTCTGTCTTAGAATTGATCCTAAGTATTGGTTCCACAACAGCAGAAGAGTGATAAGGGAAAGGCAATCGCATTTAAGTGACTTGCTCAGAGTCACAGAACTAGGAAGTGTCTGGGGTCAAATTTGAACCCAGAACCTTCTATCTCTAGGTTTGGTTTTTAATTCACTGAGCCACCTCATTGCCCCTTTCCACTCTATTCTAAATAAATTTCTTTTATCCGTGAACTCGTCCTTCTATACCTCAT
This sequence comes from Monodelphis domestica, assembly GCF_027887165.1. NCBI lineage: Eukaryota > Metazoa > Chordata > Mammalia > Didelphimorphia > Didelphidae > Monodelphis > Monodelphis domestica. The sequence continues at coordinate 118,641,435 of NC_077231.1, forward strand.
CCATTTTTATTGGTACTTACTGAAATCCTGTTTTTCCCTGAAAGTAATATATACTTCCCTACCCTCTTTATGCCCACATACTCATGTACCCTTTATGCCTTCTTACACACAGAGTAAAGGAGACATGTTAATATGTATATTACAACTACCACTTCTAAACCATTGTTCTGTTTTGAACATTTGACAGCTGAAGAGGAATGAGTACATGAGAACAATTTGTTTCAGGGGTTGTGAAGATGGTTGAAGCAGGGTGGACCACTTAGAGCTTAGTCATACATAGATGATGCCAAGGTCATCCACTGAATCCTGGTCCATTGCTAGGCATTTTGACTTTTGCCTTGCCACTGGGCTTCTATGACTATAGAACACAGAGAGAGGCCAATGGTATTGTGAACTCTGGTTCACTTAAATCCAATTCACTTGCAAGTCAAGACATCACTCTACATTGTCATTGGTCCTCTTTGAAATGAAGGGAAAATTTAAAAAAACCCCAACAACTATGTACCAGGCACCAGGAAAAGTGCTAGTAATAAAAAAAGAGGGGGAGGCAGGTCATGCTTTCAGTGAATTTGCAGTCTAATGGGGGAGACAACTTGTACAAAACTATAAATATACACACGATATATACACAAAGTACATATAAAATAACTTTAAAGAGGAAGGCAATTCTAACTAATGGTTTTAGAAAGACCTCCTTTTTAAGAAAGACTATTCAGCAGAGTATTGAAATAAATTAGAGATTGCTAATGATGTAAGTGTGCAACTGGAGCACTCAAGCTATGGGGAAATAGTGAGCATAAAGATTTGTAAATGCAAGACAGAGAATTGTATATGAAGAATGTCCATTGGTCAGAGTGGCTGGATTGTAGGGTTGGTAGAGAGTAGTCATGTGTGAGAAGACTGGAAAAATAGGAGGAGGTCCTTACTATCCTCTTGGCATGCTTCAGCATCTGTTGAAGGCAAGAGTAGATCATCTACATATTTTATTAATTTGTTATTTTTTAAACATTATTTTATTTGGTTATTTACAAACATTTTTCATTGGAAACAATGATCACTATCTTTTCCTCCCCCCATCACCCTCCCACCACTTCTTCCATAGCCGGCACACATAATTTGTTATTTTTAAATCTTATATTGTCAGTGTCTTGACTTAAAATTTGTACAAAAAGTCCTGGACTTTTCAAGTAACCTTGAGGCATATGAGTCCAAGTCTATAGAGCTCTTCCAGGTGAAGGCAAAAATATGCCTGGAATTTTTATGTACAGGTATGGAAAAGAAGGAAGAGCACAAGTCTACCACTGTAAAGTATGTAGCTGTACTAGGAATGGAAGAAATAATAGTGTTTATATTAGAAACCACAGGATGTCTCTTTATAACATGATTGTTCACTGCTCTCAGGTCTTTTACAAATCTATAGAGGTGCTTGCCATTGGGCCCCAATTTTGGTTTTTAATGGGCAGGATGGGTGTATTGTATTCAAATTTACAGGGAATTATGATTCCTTCATCAATTAATGAGTTTATTACTAGAGTAATACCCTCAATTGACTCTTTTGAGAGGGGGTACTGAGGAATGTAAAGAGGTGGGCTAGATTTAGTTTTAATTTGGACAGGGATAATTGATTTAAGTAAGCCTACATCAGAGGAAGATGTGGCTCAAAGAGACTCTGGTATATCTGCAGGTATTGTAAAGGTGGGAGGTTCTTTTACCTCCTGGCTCTCTGAGAGAAGTAGAGAGAGTAAATTTAAAAATTTCTCAGGTACTTCCAATGATAAAGAGCCATCTGGAGCACAACTTATTGTGGCCTGTAGTTTGCATAGTAAATCCCTCCCAAGCAAGTTTGTGGGGCATCTAGGCATTAAAAGAAAAGTTCAATAGTCAGGAGTCCCATGCATACCATGGGAGGAAAAAGTTTTGCAACCTTTGAGGTATTCCTGATACACCTACTGAATTTATAGAGCCAATAGACTCACATTTTGCATCTGGTTTGGTTACCAAGACTAACATATAGGCTCCAGTGTCCACGAGACAATCATAGTATGAATTCCCCACCTTTAAGATGACATAAGGTTCCTTACTACGTGTGTGTGGGGTATGTACAGGGATAATTGGCATTAAAATATCAGGGTCTGGAAAATAAAAGGTTTTGTTCTTTGATTCCAAGGCCTTTCCCCCTCCCCTGCCACCTCTCCCCCATCCCTCATCACACCATCAGAAAGATGCTTGGGCAGTTTTCTGGGATTCTCCACTCTAATGGGAACTTTCACCCTGGGTGTAGCGTGGATGAGCTCGATTTTTTAATATATTGTTTGGTATTTTGTTGTGTATGTTCTTTTGTCTCAGTTTGAACATTGTCATTTTCCTGATTTCTATTTCTATAACTTTGATTTCTAAAATTTTGATTCCTATAGTCATTATAATTATTTCTATCAGTTCTAAAGTTGTGATTTCTATGATCATTATCATAGTCATTTCTAAAGTTGTTATTATTTCTTTTTTCCCCACAGCCAGTTCCTATAGACCATCATTACATGGCCTCTTTTTCCACAGTAAAGGCATGTTATTGATTTATCTGTGGATTCCTGTAAAGGGGTTATGGTTTCTCCATGATTTTCCAGTTTTCTTTTTAACATTTTAATTTCTTTCTGTAAGTCTTCCACTGAATTACTGTCTTCTGTAAACCTTAAAATTTCCCCATTGAGATGGCATTCCCCATTTGGGCAGTGAACTCTACTTAGATCAGGAATGTGAGAACTCTACTTCACCATTTTAAGTCTTCCCTAGGGGAAGATAAAGTTGTAAACTCATTGCTGAACAATGAAAAGTACTTAAACCCATACTTAAGCCATGCTTATTTTTAGAACTAATACAAAGGGGTGCCAAGTACCTATAAAGGTCAGGCAACTTGTGAACTTACAAGGAGCAAAGAGGTGAAAACTTACTCAGAGATTCTAGTCTACTTTGGTGTAAATTACTCAAAAGTTCACACCTTCTTAGGTGTGAACTAAGAATGGTCTGTCCTTTGAAAAAGGTCTATTGTGATTGGTAGATTTAAGAATTTAGGGGAGGTGACAAAGGAGAAAATTCCCTTTAAAAGGAGACAAAAAGCTCTCTCTAGAGAACAGTCATCTGGGAAAGGCTGCCTTGAAGGGTCTCTCTCGAGACTCTTTGAGATGGAGCTGGCCTGGTGTCACTAGAATCCTTGCTTGGACAGATCTTGTGGTGAGTGATTAAGGACTAACTGATCTTTTCTCAAAAAGCTTAGGCCTGGGTTGGATAGGACTGGCCAAGGGCCGGCTTATCCCTTTCTCATTATTCCCTCTTTTTCTTGCTTTCTCTCTTTCTCTAATTCCTCATTGTATTAATTAATTAAAATCTCTATAAAACCCAGTTAACTTGGGTATATTTCATAATTGGGAATATTTCCCTGGCGACCACCTTATATATTTGATTTAAAACAAGACACTGTAGTGAAAACATATTTTCTCCATTCACAACTTACTCATCCACTCTTTATATCTATCACAATTTAAGTCTTCCACTATTTTAACTCACTACAGTTTAAGGCTCCCACTCTTTTAAAATGCCACACTTCCTCATGTCTTTTTGTATGGCCCTTATAAATGTAGACTGCTACTCTCTCCAATTCTTCAAGGTCCATAGAGTCCTAGTTTGGGCAGTTAGTTTTAAAGTATTATTTTACCACTGAACAACAATTCTTAACGAATTGTCTACGTATTAGTCTAATGTCTCTTTCTCTGGAGAGATCAACGTCTCTCTCTCTATATATATATTCCCCACATCAATAAGTCTGTTCATAAACTGAGATGGAGTCTCATCTATTTCTTGTTTGGTGCTTTCAAATTTAGACCATGAATCTGGTATATCAGAGCATGTTCTCATGGCTGTCAATAATGCTTCTCTGGCCTGGTTTAGTTTTGTATAATCTGGTTCAACATTGGGGTTCCAATGTGGGTTTTCAGTTGGCCAATAATTTCCTCTCTTACCTCGCTTCTGATTAGCCAAAGAGATGACTTAATTTTTCTTTCTGTCAGAAATTTTTCTAATAAATTTTCAACATCTATCCAAGTGGGGCCAAAAGTTTTGAATATGTTCTCTAATCTTTTTAAAATTAATATTGGCTCTTCCTCAAATGAGGGAAGGTTTTCCTTGAATTTATTTAAATCCTCAGGACTGAAAGGTGTATGTTGTCTTATAGTTACCAAGTTCCCATTTTTATTGAAAGTTGGAATTTCCCTTAAAGGGAATAAACTTCTGTCTGGATTTTCTTGTGTTTCTGTCTGTAGGCTTCTTGCTCCATTTTCAATGGGGGTAGGTATGAGAAAGGGAAGGGTTGGGCACACTGAGGGGGAGGGTTTGTTGTCCCATAGTGCCAAAAGGATGAGAGGTAGGAGCAGTATGGGAAATGAATTGGGCAGGATGGGAAGAAGGGGCAAAGGAAGAAGGGTCAGTAACTGGGGGAAAGGATGCAAAGGGAGTGGGGCAGGAGGCAAAGGCATGGTGTGAACATAGGATGGAGGGGGTGGGACAGGAGGCATGGGCAGGGTGTATAAATATGGTGGAGGGGGTATGACAGTCAGTATGGGTGGGAGGAGAATGGGTTGGGTAGTAGTAAGTTGGGTGTGGGAGGGGATGGTTTGTGAACTAGGAGCTATATTGTCTAGAGCAGGGTGGGACAGAGATTCTGATAATGAGGAAGTATGGAAAGATAAGTCACTCCTATTCTGGGATGTTATTAAGTCCCTTTTAATGCTTTTCATAAAAGCTGTGAGCTCCCCCATATTTCCTCTAAAAACTCAACCTGAGTATTTAGTTCCACATTTTGTTGAGTAGTAAAAGTAACAATTGGTTGGGTTGACCGGGAAATGGGTTTTTCAAGGGGAGACGGAAATAATTCTCCTGATTCTCAAGCTTATATGTGGTATTTTCCAGTTTTCTCTTAAATAAAAATAGATACAATATTACAGCTCCAACACTTAAAATCCCAACCAAGAGCAGTGTGGAGTATAGCCATTGCCATATATACTCTGGGATTATGAAATAGACAAAGAACAATGTTTGTCCAATTTTGGTCATTTCACTGAAAAGCCAGTTTAATTAATTAATTAAGTTGTGTGCTGGCTACAGTTTTTTAGGGATTTGGGTGTGGTCCTTTTAAGAGTTTCAATCCAATTAACTCTTTTGTGTGAAAATATTAGAGCAAGACAAGGCTAAAACTTCATACAAACACTCTCTTTAGCAGGGTTACTTTTCTCCAGGTTTTTTCACAGCTAATTAAGAATTTCTGTCAGTTATTATTGCTAGTGAGGTTTGGCTAATTGGGTTGTTTGTTCCCTAAGGCAAGGGAGATTTAGAAACAGCTCTCCTAGCTAGGACTTTATGGCCCTGTTGCTGAGATTAAAACAGCTGTGTTCTATCTAATTTAAGGAGAAAGAAAAAAAATTGAACTTATCTTCTATAGCTGATCAAAATAAGCTATTAAAAGCTGACTTAGGGATAGTCAAAGTAAAGGAAAAGTTTAGGAAAGTTAAGAAAATTGCTAAGAATCTTGTCTTGCAACTGTGAACATCCACCCAAGATTAGGTAGGGTACATTTATAGAAGACCCACTGAGCATAGTTTTGTGACTTCATCCTGTTCCATTCAGCAGAACAATAAATAATTGAGAGCAAAGCAGGTAGATGTTATGAATCATCAAGGGTTATAGTTGCCAAGGCATAAGCAGTAATAAAAGAAGGTAACAACTGAATCTACAGGATAAAATAGAGTTTAATTAATTCATTAAAAGATCAGAATTAGGAAGGCAGGAGAATGTATGGAGGACAGAGATGATGGTCTTGGAAAAAGCTGATAGGTGGAGGGACTGCAAGTGATAATGAGGATAAAGAATAGATTTAAGAATAGTAAGGCACAGAGAGAGATTGAATAACCGAAGACTATAATGAAGTGGTGACATATCAGAGTTCCTGAACGTGGATGAAACTGATGGATAGATCAAGGTTCTGACCATCCAAGCAGAGCTGAGTTGGAGTAGTTGATTAGTTTATGGGAACTGAAAGATTGGGAAGTTGGGATTTTTGAGAGAATATCAATATATATTTTGAATTTTTCCACTGTGAGAATAGGAGTTGGGGTGAAGAGGAAGATAGCGAACTTGGCATTGAGCTTATGGAGCATAATGTTCTGGGATAATGTCCTGGAACCTATTATCTTCAAAGGAAGAAAGGTTGCTGATAGTTAATGGTAGAAGGAGAGTTCATTAGTGGCACTTGGGAGCAAGGAATATTTCAACTTTCATAATGGAATCAGTGAGTGGAAGTGTATGTGTTAAGGCATAATGAGTACTAGTGAAACTTCTCTGTATCTCCACAGAGAGAGGGAGGAATAGTTTCGATACAGTCATGTGGTTAAATCTAGGGATATTTTTCTATAGATTCTCCCTTGTTCTTCTCCACAGGATAGTCCTCTCAGTGATATCAAACACTCACTTAAAATGCAACAAAAATCTTATTATCTTTATTTGAACACAAAAGTTAATGTAAACATATAGTTGGGAAATAAAAAAAAAATTCAAGATTATGATGCCAGTTTGCTTGAGACAGAGGAGGAAGGCAAAGAGAAGAGAGAAAAAATTCACCTGATCCCTGGGTGCCAGCAAATTCTTTGCAATCATCCTAAATGGGTAAGCTAGTCAAGATTCCATCTGCTCATGATTATATTAAGTTCTGGGTAGCAGTTTCCTTTCCTTACAATCTGTCAGACATTGGTGCCACTGCATGTTCTCATACCACTTCTTTTTCCAAGGTTTCTCCTGCACTGTAGATGTTTTAACCTTCCTTGATGTTTCAGTCCCACTACATTTTTCACAAGTTCCCTAATCAGTGATAACCAAGGATGCAAGGTCATTGTGGCAATTAGGGGCTAGAATCAGATTTCAATGAGTGTGAGAAGTGGAATGAAGAGATTTAAAATGAAAGGAAATTCACAAATTATAGAATCAGACCTCTGGAGAGTACAGTGGAAAGGAAAGTCACGCCTGGAGTGGGATACTAAAGAGGTAGGGTTGAGTCAATAAGGGAGCAGCTAGCAGGAATCTGATAGGGGAGCTTTTTCATGCAGCAATCAAAAGTTCATTATTTCTCAGATGTAAGAAGGGCATATTATTCATTGAGGAATAAGTGCTGGTAGATATGTGGAGAGAAGAGGAGCTTTGTTGATCAAGGCATATAGTTAAAAGGTTCAAGGTTTCTGTGGTACCATATTCCTCAAGGTACCAGCATGTACTTGGGGAATAGCAGCACTGTATCTCTGGTAGTCTGGTAGGTGGCTCTGTGGATGGAAAGCGAGGCCTAGAGACAGAGGTCCTGAGTGCAAATCTGCCTTCAGACATTTCCTTACTGTGTGACCCTGAGCAAGTGACTTGCTCCCTATTTCCTGACTCTTACTGCTCTTCTGTGTGGAACTGATACACAGTGGTGAGTTTAAGAAAGAAGGTATGAATGTTTTTTCTTAAAGAAAGAAGTATTGTATCCCAGAGATCCCAAAACATGGAATAACAATGAAATACATTGCTATGTCTCAGAAGAGGCATCCAGATGCCCTCCCTCATGCTCAGAGGAGTCCAGAAGCACAGCAGAATTACTGATTATTGAGAAGATTAAAGCTCTGTCATATCTAAACTATCTACTCCACTTGTGCTCTCAATCCCACATCATAACTTCTGGGCTCTCAGAAAATAAGATTTCACATTTAGTCACAGCCATTTAAACAATCTGCTGCCTGGTCTAATAAGACTAGACAAAAACTGCACGTGAAGAACTATACAGATTGTAGTTGTGTAATCTTCAAACCTTCCCAGGTGAAACATGTTTCAGTGACTTCATTTTCTCTATAATAAACCATAAACACTTCTTTTTTGGTATTTCAGACCTTTATAGTCTGGCTTCAATTTAGTCTTCCATATAGTTCACATTATTTCTGTTCCTGAATTCTGTGATCTGGTCAGATTAACTTGCTTGCCGATCCCCATAAACAAGAATCCATACCCTACTGTTCTGCCTTTTGGAATCCATAGCTCCATTCAAACTTTATTTTGCATGCTCCACAACATCATTCCTTATTACCCAATGATTAATAATTCTCTCTCCTAATTCCAGCAGAATATGTTGAGGGTATGCATTATATTTATTAAATGTTTTTTGTTTTACCTACTACTAGCACATAGTAGGTGCTAAATGCTAGTTGATTGGAATTAAGAAGCATTAGGAGATTGAATGAAATTAGTTAAAAATCTACATAATTAGTATATGTAATCTGTGGTCCAAGGTCCCCCCAGATTCTGGATTCACATGGATTACATCTCATATGGATTGACTAATTGCAAAAGGATTTTATTATTTCTTTTTTGTCTCATTGTCCCTACCTGGAGTTGTTCAAGAATATCTAGTATTCTCAAAGTGTAATTTGTGTCTAGATTTCCCAGAGGTGGGTAAAATGGTTTCTAGTGCCTATCCCAGGACTCAAGGTACAGCCTGGGTATCAAGTTTGGGACAACTTTTATTTCATCCCATAGAAAGGACAAAAATTACAAAAGACTCAATACAGAACAAATACAGAATAAAATAAATCCAGAAACAGACATGGCACTTAGTCCATCACTTTTTCCCACCAGGAGCTAAACTTGGAACTGTACTTAGGGAAACACCTTGACATTCCAGTGAAATCATATTCTTCCACAGGGTCATATGCAGTGACTTCCATACTCATAGTGCCACCCTGTGGTTTTGACTTCCTTCAAAAAGTGAACTTCTTTGGTTGTTGTTGAACAAGTGATCTCCTTCCTATAGGACTCGCATTGCCTGAATAACTCACTAGCTTTACTCTCCAAGTACAGTGCAGCATAGGAACATTGCAGAGAAACCCTTTTGTTTCCTACAAATATTATTTTGTATGAGAAAATCATTTCCTCTTTTGAGAACATGGGAACTCCAGGACTTGAGAACTAATGATCTTGGGAGTTAGTTGGGGCATGCACCTCAATGTCTTTTATGTCCTTCTGCAGGAAGTCTATTGCTACTTCAATGGTTACCATCTGTTAAGCTCAAAAAGTGCCCACACAAAATTTCACCTTTCAGGCCACATGTAAGCATTTAATGGTCACAAGTTGCCATTCTCCAGGAATCCTGGCAAGGAAAAGAGGAGTTGCATTCTCTTTGTCAGGGTCACTACCAAAGTAAGAAATAAGGTTGTTCCTTTCCTGAAGAAGCTTCAGTGGTTCCACTTTGCCTATAGAGTAAAAAAAAATTAGCTTGTAATTTTTATTCTGACATTTGCTTCCAACCTATCTTTCTAGTCTTATGTCACATTATTCTCTTTTACATATATGATGTTCTAGTAAAACTTGTCCTATACTTTCTTCTTCCAAGCATTTATAAAAGCTGTCCCCCACAGACAATTCCCCAATTCACAGCATAACTCAAGAAAGGGAGAAATCTGAAATGGACAGGAAATTAGACTTGTCTACCCTGTCCAAATCACATACCAAACCTAAGAAAATTATTTACTAAAAATCCAGACTTTTACATACATACATTAGAGGGATGTGATGGCAAACTTTTTAGAGATGGAGTTTTAGACTCTGCCCTTACCCCCACCCCCCAGTGAGTCCTGTGCCCCTCTCCCTCACTGAGTGCTGGGCTCTGCTCCCCCCACTCCAGACTGAGTGCTGTGCCCAACCCTCAAGAGACCAAGTGCTGCACCCTGCCCCTCTGTACCCCTGCTTATCCCACACAGGGGAGGAAGGAAGCGCTCCAATTGGGCTCCTGGGCAATGGGGGTGGGAGAAGTGAGGAAGGATCCTTAGGTATATGGGGAGGGTGAGAGGAATAGTTCTGCCCCAAGTCCCTCTGGCTTTCTATTAATGAACTCTGCTGGGTGGCTGAAGGTGTGCCCACAGGGAGGGCTCTGTGTGCCCTCTTTGGTACGTGTGCCATAAGTTTGCCACCATAGTTTTAGGGCAGCTCATTTGGTTTAAGCCCATTTTGCATGTCTTTGAACCTACTTTACTCTTTCATTCCAATTTTTAGTTACATATTGTTTTATCTTCTCCCCCACCCCCCCAAATCAAATTGATACCCTTTCCCCACATTTTCAGTCATGTCCAACTCTGTATAATCCCATTTGGGGATTTATTTTAATTTATATTTATCTCCATCTACTGAAAATTTTCTTTTCCATTTGATATGCATTCTAATAAAAACCACATGTTACTATGTTAAAACAACTGAACCCAATATTACCAATTTTAGGTTTAATGATGATGCTTTAATATTAAAATTTAAAGACAATTTTTTAAACTGATTTACTAAACTATTCTCACCACTCCTTAACTACTCTTATACATTTACTTCCTGTAAATCCAATCTTATCTCCAGAATTCATTACAGTATTTAAAATTTATTATCACCCATTATCTTGGAAATTTAATTCTTACAGAAATTATCTCTATTTCAATGATTTTAATCCATTTTGATGTCAAAAGACTGGCAGTTATTATTTAGATTTTTCTTTGGTTTAAGATTTTTGAAATCATTAAGAGTATAGGCTTCTTTTCAACTCAACTATCAAGGTCTACAGTTCCTTCTGACTTCCTTGTATCTTTTCTCTGGATCTTTGTCTGAAACAGAAAGAATAAGCCATGAAATAAGACAAAAGAGAAGATTTGGATAACTTCAGGGACACCATGTATTTTAATAAAATGACATGTTATTTTATTTTTCAGTTACATAATCATTTTTTTCCATCAAACTTCTGGTCCTCTCAGAATTTCACCCCAAGAAAGATAAGCTTGGAATATCTATTGCCTGCTTGGTCAGATCCTCAAAAGCTTCTATCAGTGGTCATCCTAAGTTAATTATTTTATCTTTCCACCAAGTCAAAGCTGCTTAGGATAATCCTTTGGCTTTCTCATCAAATCTCCAATTTACAGGGTAATCTGAGAGTGAAAGAGGTCTGAAACTGACAGAGATGTTATGTTAGTCTTGTCTACCTTATCCAAATCACATACCAAATCTAACAAAATTATTTATTAAAAATCCAAGGATTTTTACATGCATGCATTCTAGAACAATTCATTTGGAATCAACCCATATTACATCTCCTCGAGTTTGCTTCATCTTTTTGTCCTACATTTTACTTCATTATAGTTTTATCTTTTTTTCTCCCAAAATCTTTTTCCTGCTGTTTCAGTCATATCCAACCTATGTGACCCTATTTGGGAATTTCTAGGTAAAGATACTAGAGTAATTTGCCATTTCCTTCTCCAGCTCATTTTAAAGATAGAGAATTGAGGCAAACAGATTTAAGTGACATATTCAGGGTCACATAGCTAGTAAGTGTCTAAGGCCACATTTGAACTCATGAAGACCAATCTTCCTTTCTCCAGGTCTGGACCTTTAATCACTGTTTCCCTGCCCTATTCCCCCACCCCCACCCCATTAGTGAGTTCTAATATGGCTATTTGTAGCCCAAGTAGGATTTTTTTTTTTTACTTTCAGAGAAAATGAAAGTATCATAGGAAGGATTTAATGTCTTTCCCCAAATTTCCTTTTCAGACTTATAAAATGTCTACCTTTAAAGATGCGATTCAAAAAATACTTACTTTTTGTTCAGGTTTATCCTACTCCACAAATTCATCTTTTTTTAGATAGTTTCTTTTCTCACCCCCAAATTTTCAATGCTTTTTGGACAGGTATTTTCACTGTCTGATGGCATTCTGGCTATGGATAATACTGAATTATACTGAATAATACTAAAATTCAAGCTGAATGTTCAGTATTGTTATAAAAACAAAACACCCACATGATACTGAGATACATTAAAGACTAAAATCTTATTAGATGTAAATTGTCAATCACTGTCTTTTAAAAGTTTTATGGGGAACTGGAGGCCCTGAAGAACACCCAAAATGATTAAAGGGATGGAAAATAAGACCTATAATGGAGGTTAAGAGAATTGTGATTATTGGCCAATGGAAGGAAAGACTGAGAAGTGACCACATACTCCCATTTAAGTATAATAAGGTATTTTATGAAGGTGCTTCAGAGGACTATTCAGGATGAAATAGTTTTGAGTTACACTAGAAACTTATTGTCAGAAAGGTCTTCAGTAATCAGTTTAATCCATGACCTTACAAATGATGAAACCAAGGTCTAATGTCTTGGTGAAATTCACTTAGGCAGTAAATAACAGAAGCAGAATTTAAACCCAGGTCCTTTTTCTCCAAATGCAATATTCTTTGTACTATACTAAGAATCACATTCTGAAATAGTAACAATTGGCTTTTGTCTAATCTTCTAGCCAGTGTTCCTGACATCATTCCAAATAATTAGATGATAGCTGGCTGAATTCTCCTTTTTCTCATTTTCCACAATTATTTTAGTTAACTCCACAAGATTTACACTGAATCAGTGTGTTAGAGCTGGAAGAGAATTCTAGTCTACCCTCAAAATTCTATAGGAATCTTATATAGTTCTTTTACAGTATTTTATAGGATTCCATAAAACTCTAATTTAATGCCTCATTCATGACATGGAGGTTACTGTGAGTTTTTTTGAAGGTGATATCTGCTTTAGAGGATACCATTAACACTGGGAAGGCTTTGACTATAGTTCTTGCAATGGTTCACATGTACTGTCAAATGGCCAACTTAGCTAGGGAGAGGCTAGTAAGATTGGCCACTTAATAATAAATTCTCTTGGCATGGCAACTAGAGAAGGAAAGAAAACCAAAATATAGAACTCAGGCATTTCTGAATCCTTTCTGCTTCCACGTTAGGGTGGTGAAGTACCAAAAAAAAAAGGCACAAAAGATGCTAAAAATGTAGGGTAGGTGAAACATGGCCAGGGGAAAGAACCCTGGAGTTGGACTTTTTGTACTTGTTACCTTGTATGACCTGACATCTTACAAGACCCAGGAGAACTTGTTCTCTTTGCACTTCAGTTTCCTCAACTGTGACAAGAGAGAATTGAATTCGATGGCCTTTTAGGTTCCTTCCAGCTCTAAATCTATATCTCTATGACTATTATCTATCCATAGATATTCTATATATGAGATTGTCGCCTAATGAAATCTGTTCAGTGCACTACTTGAAGAACTATATTAAGTTAACATTAGTTAGAAGATTTTCACTGTGATGCCAAAGCTACAAATCACTTCATTCTATGGGAAATTTGATCATCTCATCTCGATGTGTTCTTGATGAGTATAAGCAAAAAGCCTGAAGTTTATACACCAACATGTTGCAAAGAAGGAAGAAGAAAAAATCCATAAAGAATTAAATGAAATCCTCCAAAACTTTGATATTTGATGAGTTTGCTGTGAAGATGGGTAAAAGGGAAGGTAGTAAACATCAACAGAAAGCAATTGGCAATCATATTGGAAAACTGAACTTTGGGTTTAAAAGTCAAAGGTTTGTACACTTTGAAGAAATCCAATGGCCACATATTACCAACCCCTTCAAATCCTATAAGAAAAGGAAACTGATTTCATCTTAATGAATAAGAAAGAACTTCCCAATGATGTGGGAATTGTTTTGAGATCAGATATCCATATATTATCAGTCCACAAAACTGAGCAAAGGTAAAAAAAATCAAATTAGAAGAAAGGCTAAGTGTATTATTTTTATTACTATTATTAATAACAAACATTCACATAGTGCTTTAAGGTTTGCAAAGAACTTTTTATTTATATTATCACATTTGATCTTTGAAACTACCCCGTGAGGTAGGTGTTATTACTATTACTATTACCTCCATTTTACATACAAGAAAACAGATTGACAGTAGGTGATTTGCCCATGATGGCATAGCTAGGCAATGTCTTAGGGTTTTTTGAGTCTAGGTTCAGCACTCTATCTACAAAACTGTCAAAACTGACAGTAATTTCATCCTTAATTATTCAAATGAGCTGTCATTGCTAAAAAAAAAAGGAAAAGAGAAAAAAATAAAGATGCCTTGTTCATTACCATTTTCTCCTTATGTTTTAAGTCTCTATTTAAGTCTCTAACAAAAAAGCTCAACACCTATCTTATCCCCAAAATACTTGATCTCCTTACCAAGTGAGGAAATAGCAGCAAAGGGCAACACTGGTTTAGAATCCAAGGAATATGAATTCCCCTGCAGAGTGGGATAGTAGATTACAAATTTCAAAAAACAACAAGGAATAGAGAAATAAACAAATCTACAGAAAGTTTAGTGTGAGATTCTGCTTAACTAGCATCTCAAGATCTCAAATTGGCAGAAAGATAAAAAATGTTATAAAATGGAACAAAATTATTGATCTCTTTTTAAACTGTCAATGATAAGGGAATCACTACATTCATAGAATAACATCTTATTCCCTTATGTGCTACATATGAAATAGAAATAGCATTCATAAAAGGCAAAGCTGTGAAGAGCATCTGGATGAAACCACATACACATGCAAGAAATCCATGCTGAAGGCAGTAAAATCTCGAAAGTATTTTGGAAAGAGGTCAAGTCAAAATGGCAGAGTGAAAGGTAGCAATTTTGTTTAGCTTCTTTATAACCTCCTCTACAATGACCTAAAAAATATGTGTCAAATTGAATTCTGATAGACAAAAGCAAGAAACAGTCAAAGTGAGTCATTTTTCTGGCCCAGGACAACCAAAGAAAATAAACAGAGAGGTCAACAGACACTAGAGTGGAGTCTGGTCAAAACAGCATAGCAGTAACAGCAGAGGAGCAGCAGGAAGAAGCAATAGCTTCTCCCTGGAGAAGCTCAGTGTGCAAGGATGGTAAGGGGACTGAATACACAGAGACTAGCACTGAGCAGGAATGGGTGTTATCTGGCAACACTGTCACTCATGAGTCAATTCTTGGTCTCAGTTCTAAAACAGAGAAGAGTAGACATGGTTGTGAAGCAACAGGGACCTACTTGTGTAAAGAGCAAGGAATAAGTTCCAGAAACCTAGGTGTGTGGATCCAGTCCAAGAACAGATGAAAGGCTTGGTTCTTTTTCATTTTTAATCCTACACATTAAGTCTGTAGTGATATAAACCAAGGCAGGAGATCAAAACCAAGGGAGAGCCAGCAATTTAGTTGCTTTACACCTACAGAACTTTTAGAAGATTAACTCCAAAGAATGTTGCATTTTCTATATGAGATGTAGATCTCATAGTTTTTACAAATACTTTGCAGTTGTTGGTGTAGCTGCAGCAATAGGTTCATGCATTTTCTTCTCTTTTTTCTTGATATACTTGACAGTTGCCTCACCATAATGGTGGACAACTTCAGAAGCTGTTTTGCCTGAATGAAGCATATTTAACAATTCTATTTTTCTTTCAAGTTCATCACTTTCCTCTGTTTCTTGGGAGTGCTTTCCAAACCACTAAAATACTACACTTTGTACCCATGATTTTAATAGAGTTTATGGTGACTAAAAAACATAGGAAATGAGAAACTTAAGATGCAAAGAGCACAGCTATGAATATTCTTGTACATGTCTTTTTCCTTATTATCTCTTTGGGGTACAAACCCAGCAGGGCTATGGCTGGGTCAAAGGGCAGGCAGTCTTTTAGCGCCCTTTAGGCATAGTTCCAAATTGCCCTCCAGAATGGCTGGATCAATTCACAACTCCACCAGCAATACATTAATGTCCCAACTTTGCCACATCCCCTCCAGCATTCATTACTTTCCATAGCTGTCATGTTAGCCAATCTGCTAGGTGTGAGGTGATACCTCAGAGTTGTTTTGATTTGCATAAATATATCTTTTCTGACTATGATGCAATAAATGTTATATTCAATAAGCAACTTTTGAAGCTTAGACTAAAATTAATTAGAAGCTAAATAATCCAATCCTAAAAAGAGAATAAGTCAAAGAATAAACATAGAAATAATCAACAATTTTATTAAAGATAATAACAATAATGAGACAACACACCAGATTTTTGGGGAATATAGTAAAAGCAGCATTAAGGGGATAGTTTATAAACACCTTAGTAAAAAAGAATAAAAACCGATAAACAAAATGTACCAGCAACTAAAAAACAGAAAAACAAGGAATTCTGAAAATCCAATAATTTAACTACAAAGTAGAAAATCAAAGGAGAGATTAATAAAATTAAAAAATTTTAAAGTCATTGATATAATAAATAAAATTAGGAGGTATTTTTAAAAGAAAAAAACAATAAAAATTGGAAATTTTGATTTTTATAAAAAAAGTAAAAAAGTAATAGTTTTTAAAATAAAAAAGTAAATTTACAACCAGTGAAGATGAAATAAAAGCAATTATTAGAAACTATTTTGCTCAACTATAGGCCAATAAAACTGACAGTCTTAATGAAATGGATGAATATTTGCAAAAATATATATTGCTTAGATTGACAAAAGATGAAATACAATACTTAAAAACTTTATCTTTGAGAAAAAGAAAATGAATAAGCCATGGCTAAGCTCCCTAAGGTAAAACAAACAAACAAACAAACAAACAAACAAAAACTTTGGGACCAGATCTATTTTCAAACATATTTTATGAAACATTTAAGGAATAATTAATTCCAATACTATATAAAGTTTTTGAAAAAATAGGTAAAGAAGGAAACTCACCAGATTTCTCCTATGATACAAAATATGATTTTAATATTTAACCAGGGAGATCCAAATCAGAGCAAGCAAATTATAGGCCAATTTCTCTAATTTTAAATAAAATATTAGCAATGAGATTATAACAAAATATCACAAACTATGACCAAGCTATATTTATACCTGGAATGTAGAACTGGTTGAGGATTAGGAAAATCAAAACCTTACTTGACCATTTCAATAACAAAACCAACAGAAATCACATGATTATTTTAAGAGACATTGAAAATCTTTTGACAAACTACAATACTACTGTTTTAAAATATTATATAGTCTAGGAACTGAGCTTTTCTTGAAATGAAAAATGTCCATCATTATCATTATTACTCAAAACTTTACTAGAAATACAACTGTAGCAATGAAACAAGACAAAAATATCACAGGAATAAGCATTAGAACAAGGATTCAAATGATTACTTTTGCAGGTGGTAAGATAGTTTATATGGAGAACCCTAGGGAATCAAATTAAAAACTAATCCAAACAAATAAGAACTTGAGAAAATTTGCAAGATATAAAATAAACCCGCACAATTACTAGCATTTCTATAATTGCCTAAAAATCCAGAAGGAAGAGCTAGAAAGAGAAATTCCATTTAAAATAACTGAAAATAGTATTATATTTATGAGAATCTACCTCCCAAGACAGAGAATTCATATGAACACAATTGCAAACCATACTTTATACAAATAAAAAGAGCACTACAACACTGGAAAATTTTATGTGCTCATGGGTAGGCCAAGTCAATATAAACAATACTACTTAAATTAAATTACTTAATCAGTGTCATACCAATAAGACTACCAAAGAATTATGATAGAGCAAGAAAAAATAATCAAATTCATCTTGAAGAAGAAAATATTAAGAATATCCAGGGTATTAATGAAAAATGGGAATGAAGGGGATCTGATATTTCCAGATCAATTTGTTACTAGATAAGAAATTGAGTGGAAGAGTTTAGGTATACAATATATGGAAGCATATGAGTATGCTAGATAATTTAGGATTTGATATACTCAAAGTTCTGAGATAATGGGGTACACCTATTAATAAAAATTGCTAGAAATACTAGAAGTGAGTGTGATAGAAACTGGTCATAGACCTGTCTCACATATTATACCAAAATAAGCCCTAAATGATATATACCTCAAAAGGATGATATAAGCATTTTAATTAGTGGATTGTGGAAGAAATACTTTTTAAATTGATGATTAGAGATCATGATCAAATATGATTAGATAAATATGATGTGGAATGAATAATTCTGATTTCATAAAATTAAGAATGCTTTTTTCTCAAACAAAACCAGTGTGGTTAAAATTAGAAGAAAATCAGGAAGCTAGGGAAAAAATCCTTGCAGCAAATTTCCATGATAAAGATTTACTTTCTCAAATATATGGGTTACTGAGAAAAATATATAATAAGAACCATTACTTGTTAATAAATGGACAAAGGATATGATTATCCAGTAGTTAGAGGAATAAATAAAAACTATGAAATCATTTGAAAAGTGTTCTAAATCAGTTATAGAGATAGGCGAATTAAAATAACTCTTAAATACCATCTCAAGCCTATCAAATTGGCTAAGATGACACAAAAAAAATTACAAATTTTATAGTGAAAGTAGGGAAAGAGACACATTAATGCACTGTTGGTGGAGCTGTAAACTAGTACAACAGTTCTGCAAAACAATTGTAAATTATGCCCCCAAAGCTATTTTGATCCAGTAATGCCATTACTAGGTCTATACCTTCAAGAAATAAAAGAAAAGCCAAAAGGATCTATCTGTTTAAGAATATTTATGGTAGCTAAGAATTGGAAACTGAGGGAATGCCCATCAATAGAGGAATGCTGAATAAATTAGAATTTATTAATGTGATGGAATATTATAGTACTATAAGAAATGAGGAAGGAGTTGATTTCAGAAAAATCTGGGAAGACTTTATGAAAGTAAAATGAGCAGACCCACGAGAACAATGTACAAAATAAATCCAATGTAATAATTATTTATAAAAGATTTAGTAACTAATAAACACAATGACCCACCACAGTTCCAAAGGACTCATTTGATTATTTTAATTACAAATTTCCACCTGTTTTCCAAACTTGCATGATCCAGATTGTATCCCTTCTTTATTCCCTCCCCCTCCAAGAGCTGACAAGCAATTCATGTTATACATGTTATTATACATAGTTTATACATGTATTATCACACAAAACAGAGCAAAGGACTCCTGATGAAAATACTATCCACTTCCAGTCAGAAAACTGATGAACTCTGAGCACAAACTGAAGCATATTTTCTCTCTCTCCTTTTTAGAACATTAGCTAATATAGAAATACATTTTTCATGACTTCATATGTAAAATGAATATTGTATTTACTGCCTTCTCATTGGACAGGGGAAGCAGTGGAGGGAGGGAGGGAATCTGAAACTCAAAATAAAATAACATTGAATAAAAACCTCAAATACCAAAATAGTCATTGTGGAGTCATTTTACTAAGAATCAGAGGGAAGGGAAGATATCAAAAGAAAGGGGAAAAAATCACAATCTTCATACTAAAAAAGGCTATTAAAGGACTATCAATAAATACTGACTTGTTTTCCTATTGTTTCATTTTTATAAATTCTTTATAAGTATGATTTATGTATCCATTGAATGTATCCTTGAAAAATATACATAATGTGATTTAGAGTCACAGGATTGACCGAAAGATATATAGACAGAAAGATCTTGTGATTCTTTTTGCCTTTTGCTTAGAAAAAATTTTGGATTAAATAGAATGCAGTCTTCTATATCTGCTCCAATAAGAATTCTTTTTGAATATATAAAGATAATATGGAACAGCTAGGTGATGCAATGGATAGAGCACAGAGGGAGACCTGTTTTAAAATCTGATCTTGGACAGTTATTAGAGGTATGATCTTTGGTCAGTCACTTAAGCCTGTTTGCCTCAGTTTCCTCATTTGTAAAATGAACTGGAGGATGAAATGGCAAACCACTTGAGTATCTTTGCTGAGAAAAATCCCAAATGGGGTCAAGAAGAATTGGACACAACTGAAATAGCTGAACATTAAGATCATATAATGTTCTTAAATAAATTCACCCACTGAAATATCTATATTATAACAATAATAATGATAATGATAGTCAACATTTAAATATAACAATGTTTGCAATGTACTTTACAAATATTATTTAATCATTTTAAAAACAAGTTATTATTCTTTTTTAAAACATTCTTTTCTTTTTAAAATTTGAGTTCCAAATTCCCCCCCACACACACACACACATTGTCCCCTATCAACTGAGAAGGCAAGCAATAGTGTAGATAAAATGTTGGATTTGAGTTCAAATTCTGTCTTTTAAAGCACTATATAAATTATAGCAATTATAATTACACATAATATATACAAAACAAATACTGGGCAATTTGGGGGCAAAGGAAATTAATTGCTGAGAGTTTTAGAAGCTTCATATAAAATATAATATTTGAGCTGAATTTTGAAGGACACTGAAATAATCAGATTGCTTCTGTCTTTTTCAATTGATCCTCTTTATGTTGTCTCTGAACGTAATTCTGAAATTCAGCTAATTCAGCTATCTCTGATGAGTTAAATTCAGAAATCCAGTTCTCCTATTAATCACTGTTGTAGTCTTGTGTCAAGGAAATCTACCACCCATGAAGGATATCCAGTTTATTATCCAAAGAAGTCTGGTCCACTATCTCTAAACTAGCAGGTGCATTCAAGCAACAAACATTTCTTAATCACTGGAGGTAAGAAGGTGGTTATTGCTAGCCCCTCATTTCCAATTTATAACCAATCATAATATATCCTCACCTATGAAGTCCTGTTCTTTGTTTTACATTTCCCTAAAAAGCATAAAAAGGGTAGCCATTCCCCACCTCAGAGTTTTAGCTGATCTTATTTAGTGGTAAATTCATGCTTTATTAATAAGTTAATCATGCTTGGTAGTGTGCCTCAGTCTCCCTTAATTTTTTAGCTGTTATAAAACTAAGAATTCTAAAATGCATAAGTAAGGAGAGACCAATTCTAGAAATTGAGTACAATAAATTCAAAGGCAAAGAGATGAAAAATGGAATGTTATCTATAAGGTATAGTGAGAGGGCCAGTCTGGATGAACTACTAAGGTCATGAGGAAAGTAATATGTATCTGGAAAGGTAGGATAGAAATGGGTTCTAAAGAGCTTTAAATGTCAGAGCAGTTGATACTAGAGACAATAGGAAGTCATCTGAAGTTTTGCTTTTTAAAAAACTGAGTACGAGAGTGACATGGTCAATCATGTGCTTCAGGAAAAACATTTTGGCAATTGTACATAAAATATATTGAAAAGGGTAGAGATTTGAAGTGAGGTGACCAATGGATGGCCGAGACTCAAGAAGTGATATGAGATAACATGAAGGGAAAAAAAGAGGCATGTCATTCTTATGGTGAGAGTGGTGTGGTAACAGGCATATCACCTAAGTGCCTCATTGGCACTTAAGAACGTAAAAAGATCTCAAGAAATTGGGAATTACATAAAAAGACCTCGTGAATGGCAAATTCAATGGCTTCATCAGGAATAGATCTTAAAAGATCTATGGAAGAATAATCTTCAGCAGAATATGCACAAGAATGATTAGAGATGATAATGCTTAGATAGCTTATGATGCAACTTTTGCAACAAAGGAATGAATATTATGGGAATGTTCGAGAATGAGGGAGTAGGTTTGCAAAAGTAGTTATACCTGCATGAAAAGGATCATAAATTCTTTGAAGTACTGATGTATTGTATTAATATTTTAGTATATAGCTTTAAGAGCCTAAAGCTGTTCTAGGACTTTTTGTACATCTTATATTCTTTAAAAGTTTGCTAAATTCTTAAGTATATTTCATTATACCCTGGAACCAAAAATATTTTTCACTAAGAAGTATCTTTAATTTTATAAAGAAAGGCAATAAGGAAATATGATGACTCATTTAACAGTTAATTCTACTAAAACACATATAAATAATAGAAGATAGCTCTACTGACATTTCATTATGAGAATGAATATCAGAATCAGAAAAAAGTACTAAAGGCTCACTCTGCAGGAAACATTGGTCATGCTACTAAAGAGAATGAATGAAATAAATGTCTTCCCTGCTTGTTTGAAACTTATAAACTACATACAAATAAAACCAAAGAATTCAGAACACTTTAAACTTTAATTAATTTTTTAAAAAAATCTTTACCTTCCATCTTAAAATCAATATCATGTATTGGTTCCAAGGCAGAAAGGTGGTAAGGGCTAGACAATTGGGGTTAAGTGACTTGTCCAGGGTCACATAACTAAGAAGTGTCTGAGAGGTAGTCTGAGCTACCTCTCAATGAATATTTCTTAAACTTCTTCTAGGCATATCCCCAGCAACTGGGGAATACATTATTACATAAGATTTTTTAATTACATATAAAAATTTGACTGAAAAAAGCAATAAAACATTGAATTAAGAAATGGAAAGCTATTGTATAGTCTCTGGATATTTTCAGGTGGAGATAACGTCTTGGATAGTTTCAACAATCATCTGCTAGCAGTCATTGGTGGGAAACAATTTCTCAAAGGTACTTTCAAGTGCTACAATTTTTATTCTTACTAAATGTTTGGGGTAAATAATGACCCTCTTTAAAACTAATTTATTAAAAAAAATCATTGTAGAATAACGACTTTGAGCAAAATGGAAAAACCTTAGAAACTGTTTATAAGCTTTCTCCCACAGTTGTGTTTTACTAAGAAGACTGAAATGACCAAAGATTTCAGGAAGAAGAAAACATTCTTCCTGATCCTAATGGGGTTTTCTTGGCAAAGATACTGGAGTAGTTTGCCACTGCTGAAAACATGACTCAACAACAGCAACAAACCTTAATGTTATAATGAAAGATATCATAGTAGAGAAATTATCCAGAACTTCTGAATATAGAAGATGGTCAAACAAGTTGTGGTATATGAGAGTATGAGTGCCATAAGTATATGAGTGCTATTGTGCCATAAGAAATGGCAAACAAGATGATCACAAAAATCCTGGGAAGACTTATACGAAGAGATGCAAAGTGAAGGGAGCAGAACCAGAAGAATGTTGTCCACAATAAAAACAATAAAGTATTTTGACAAACCGGGAATGACTTAATTAATTTCAGCAAGGCAAGGATTCAGGACAACTGTAAGGGACTCATCACAAAAAGGGATATCCACTACCAGAGAAGTAACAGATGGAGTCTGAATTTGATTAAAACATACCATTCTTCACTTTATATCCTACATGAATTTTTCTCTGGTGTAAGTAATATGTCTCTTATTTTACAACATGATAAATAGGGAAGTATGTATCATAATATATGTACAGCCTATATAATATTACCTGTCTTATTGGGGAGGAGGGAGGAATGGAGGAATGGGATAAAAAAGGAGACAGATCTTTGGAAAAAGCTAGTGTGAGAAAAGGTTTCTCTTGGATCAGCATTCTTATTACAGTTTATTACATATTTATAAAAATTAATTCTGTTTTCCTAAGGAATATATTACTAGAATAATAGAAAAAAGTTTCTAGAGTGAGTTGTCTTTTGCAAAAGAATTCTTTCTTTTACCTTTTCTCTTGACAAAGGATATAGAATCACATTATATGTTTATTTGAAAGTACAACACATTCAAAAAGCTATGTTATATGATTTTTTTCCTAATAAATATTATATTCAAAAAAAATTGTTGAAAATTTTAAAAAGAAAAAAATCATGAAATTCCAATAGAAGGAGTTCATGGATTTCCTCTGGGGGGAAAAAGCTGCAAAACTCAAGACACTTAGTGGTTAAATTTAATAATTTAATTCAGAAACAAGTTCTGAAAAACATCAGGAAAAAGACCCCAAAATAGAAAGGAAAGGACAGTCAACTGATGCAAGACTACTTTGCACCCACTAGAGAATCTATCAGGTAAATGAATAATATGTTCCAAAGAGCAATGGATTTTAGGAAGCAGCCCAGGGTGACCTACCCTTCAAATTTGAACACAACTGTGCATGAAAAAGATGGATATTCAGCAATAAAGTAGAGTTTGAAACATTTTCGGAAGAAAAAAAAACCAGAATAGAGAAAGATTATTTGTACAAAAGTACAAAAAGTAACAGTGATAGCAGAAAGAGAAGTAAGAGACTTCTTTCTAAACATGCAATTGCAGACAAGGGTGAAGGTGGAATTCTGCTGGGGGTAACAGTGTATAATTAGAAGCTGTTACTTTAAAAACTATGATTCCCAGTACCCACTCTCTTTCTCAAGTTACATGCTGACATAGGAAGGTTATAAATTTTGTGTAGCTGCACCTCTTGCTTTCTTGATCTGATCAGTTTGGTGGAGGTGGCATGAGGTGAGAGCCAGGAGATTATTGCTCATGTGGTCTTAATTTTGTTAGATAATTAAGTTTTTTAATTCTATTTCCTTTTTTATTCCTTCTACTTCAAGTGATTATTAATAAACCCCATAAAATATAATTCTTGGAGTGTTGGATATTAATTTAAATCCTACAACAGTAAAGAGGTGGACAGGAGGCACTATGTGCAGAACCTAGTGTAATTCTGCCTAAAGATAAATCAATTAAAAAAAATAGAACTACATTAAAACATAGGAGGGTAGAGAGGAGTGAGAGTTTGCTTGGGATAAATCAAGGGTTAGTAATTAAAGTAAGGTGACCTCTATAATTGGGGAAAAATAAAATATTATTAAAAACAAGATGAATAAAAATATATTTGAAGTTGTGATCATATTTTCTACTTTGTCATTCAACTTCAAATTACTAAAAGTGGGTTTCTACTGTTTTAGCTTTGCACATCAAAGAAACATCATTAGGAAGATACTACTTGGATTTCTACAAAATTGTGAGTTTTTTGAGGGCAGGGAATGTTGACCCTTTCATTATCTTTTTTCACTTAGCACAGTGCCTAGGACATAGCAGGGGATTAATGTCAGGGTTCTATTTCACCATTTGATTCTTAGTAATGATATTGAATTTCTTTAGCTAAAATTGAATCATTTTAGCTATTTAAGATGAAGTTGCAGACACAGCTATTGTGTTTTCTTCTCATAACATTAGTTTTAGAATTTTTGAATGACTCCATTTAAATTTAATAATGGGCAGCCATATATAACCCTATGTTTTATTTTCCTTTACCTGAATTCTTGTGTATGGTCTCCAGAAAGACAGAATCTACATTATCTTGTATTCATAAGGTCAATAATAGACAAGCATATGATAAAAATCATTCTTTCCCTCTCCAGACATAAACTCACCCTATAGAGACACTGAAGGATTGGGAATCTACTAGATTATATATTTTCTTTATATTATATTATACATATTCTTTATATTATAAATTGTAGAGAATGGCTCATATTCAGAAATCCATTAGTCCCATAGAGACATACTTATATATATATATATATATATATATATATATATATTATGCTTTTCCCTGCCTAGGGAAATACATCTTTTTATTGACAATGTAAAAATATTAAATAACTCCAAGTGTAATATTTTGTAAGATTTATTAATAATCACTTGAAATAGAAGAAATAAAAGAAACCAAATTAGAAAGTTTAAGTAAAGAACATGTGGGTAAAATTCTCCTGCCTGACTCTCACCCAACCTCCATAGGCACATTCTGGGAAAAAGAGAGAGAGAGAGGAGCTACACAAAACTTATATCTTTCCTATGTTAGTATGTAACATGAGAAGGAATATGAGAAGCTGGGAAAGAGAGTTCTGTTAATTATTCAACTCGCCTCCTAAATTGTAATTAAATGGATTGGTATTCATGCCACCATAAAAGTAACAAAGAAGAAATTGGAGCCAGCTAGTTGGAGTTTTGATCCAATCACTATGGAGATCAATTTGGAATTATGACCAGAGTTATAAAACTGTGTATGCCCTTTGACCCAGCAATACCACTATTAGGTCTGTTTCCCAAGGATATCAGAGGAAAAGGAAAAGATATGCATATTTTTTATCCCTTACCTTCTATCTTGGAATTGATATTAAGTATCATTTCCAACGCAGAAGAGTTGTAAAGGCTAGGGAAGTTGGATTAAGTGATTTACCCAGTGTCGCTCAGCTATGAAGTGTATAAGGCCAAATTTGAACTCAGAACCTCCTGTCTCTAGGTCTGTCTCTGTCTACTGAATAGCCCTAATGGTATATTCTTAAGTACCATATTTGATGATATTGTAAGTTTACTTCATTATCTAGAAATAGGTGATTCTGACCCATTAAAGCAACATAGAGAAGATTAGAGTAATCTAGTTAGTGTTTTGAAAATATAATCTATGTAAATTACACACATGATTTCAAGTTTGATATCTATTCATAATAGTAAACTATTTTTCTAGCCAGGTTTTCTAGTCATTTATCATTTCCAATGATAACAATTACTTAACATGCTGAAGCATTGGACAGTGCAAAGGATTTTTGAGGCAAGAATTTTCTTTTTTGGACCTTTTATCAGTAATGACTGCTCAAGAAGTAGGAGAGGGAACAAGTTTTCAGGTTGTTCCACTAGAAGCCTTGCTTTCCTAGTGTATGGCTAGGAGTGGGTGGGTGGGAAGTTTGGAAGCAAATTTGGTGTACTAAAGGGGTGTTGCTATTTTGGAGCTCTTGTGCACAGTCCTAGGCTGGCTCCACAAACATCTGAAGGGAGGTTTTGGTAGTAGTTCAGCCAGTCTAAAGGTGCCCCCTATATCTCCTTTAGGGATGTCATTTCAAGGAGACTGGTTTACATGTCCCTTCAGTGTGAGTTTTTAGGAAACTCCTTTGTATGGGGATGTTGGACCTGTTTTCCATAAAAATTACTCTTCTTAATGATACTTGTGGGGACCAGGCTAGGAGAAGGTCTGACAGGTTACAAGAACCTAATGTTCCCAAGGTCGTTGGGCTTGTCCATTGATGGCAATTTTTAAGCAAATGGTGTTGATTTCGGTGGTGATGGTAGGCTCCTTTTACACAAGGGCTATTCCCCACAATTATGGCAATGGGGTCCATGGAGGGAGAGGTGGCCTTTTTGTTGCTGCTATAACCAGAGCTCTTGGGATCAGGTTCTTGAGATGTTCCTACTAGAAATGGGGTAGGGAGGTGGTGATTGAGATGGTGGCAATGATTTGATCTGCCTGGCATGTTTCTTCTCCCTCAGGGTGCCTTTGGTGACATTTGGGCTGCACTTGTTGATTGATGTAATGATGTTGGGTTACTCTCCTAGTAAAAAATATTCCACCTTACTACCTAGAAATAGATTCTTTTTTACTATTTAGAGCAGTCTGATCAAAGTAGAGCAGACTATTTGGAGTTTTGACAGTTTTGTTCTACTTGAGTAATGTAAACTATTTCCAGTGAACTCTCTAACTTCCTAATGGTATTATTGGGTTATTTCTGCTGTTTTAAAATATTATAGTTATTTATATCAATCCAACATCAAAAGGAATTCTTAAGTAGAAATTGGAGGATAATATAGAAATATCTTATTCAACTATCTTTTTTCCTAGTAATAATAATTTACTATTTGTGCTAGAAATAGATGTATCAATTACTTAAATACAAAACAAATTGTACTAACTCTTATGTGCATATTTTATCATTATGGTAGCTGTGTAGCTTCCTAATAAAAGCTAGATATTTCTTATATTACAATATACATATTATTACTAATAATTTTTATATAATTACTATTTTTAGTATAAATATTTCATTCCGTTGCCTAGAAATAGATTCTTGACACTATTTCAAACAATACAAAAATAATGAAGGAAGACATGAAAAGTTTTTATATTTGATTTTAAATAATGTACTTCATTTTGGTTTCCTAACTTCCTTGTAATAATACTAGGTTCCTTCAACTAGTTGTCTAGTATTCATTTTTAAAAATCCTTACTTTCTCCTATAGTATCAGTTCTAAGAAAGAAGAGAAGTAAGGGCTAGGCATTTGGGGCTAAATGACTTGCCCAGGGCCACACAATTAGAAAGTGTCCAAGGCCAGATTTGAATCCAAGCTGAAACATATATCAAATAGGGACCTATGAACAACAACAACAGTCAAAATATCATCAGGAAAATATGAGCTGAACATGAGCTATAAGGGTGAGGAATGTCAGTAGACAGCCCACTGGTTTCCCCATTACTTCAAGAGAAACTGAAGAAGGTTCCCATTATATTAGGTGAACCCCCAGTGGTGAATATATGAAGAGTAAATTTGTATACTCAAGCAAAGTAAATCCTCACATTGGTCAAGTCCCAATATATAAGCCTGCAGAGTCAGATCTTAATTTTTCTGTAAGGTGATGAAGAATGTGCTTCATCATTGGTGCTCAGAAATCATGGTTGGTGAAACACTGGAGAGTTCATCAAATCTTGCAAAATTATGCATTTTAATGATGTTATTGTAGAAATTGTTCTGCTTCTATATACTCTGTGTCACTTCACAGATGTTTTTGCAGGTTTTTCTGAAATATCCTTTTCATAATTTCTTGTTGCACAATTGTATTCTATTAGAGTCATATACTATAATTTATTTGGCTATTCTCCACTTGATATTCACTTATTAGTTTCTAATTCTTTACTATCAGCCAAAACTGTTATGAATATTTTTTAAATATGTGTTTTTTTCCTCTTTCTTTGATCTCTTTGAGGTATAGATCTAATACTGAAATTACAAATAATACACATAGATTAATGATTTTGGAGGCATACTTCCCATTTGCTTTTCAAAATGATTCAATGTCAATGGTGCACGGTTTTTCTTTACTTCTCCAATATTTCTCTTTTTTTTGAGAATTACATTAATTATAAGAGTGAGAGGTGAAAATCCAAAGTTATTTTAATAACTATTTCTTTAATGGTGTTATGGAGTGTTTTTTTAAACATGGATATTGATAGCTTGAATTTCTAGCATTCATAACTACCTCTTCAAATCTTTTGACCATTTATCTGTTGGGGAATGATTCTTATTTATATACTTTTGAGTCATTCCTTTTTAAATATCATAGGAATGAGACCTTTCTCACTGAAACTTGCTACAAAGTTACTTGTTCCCTTATAATCTTATATGCATTGATTTTGTTTGTGTAGAACCTTTTAAATTTTATATAAGAACTGTCCATTTTATCTTCTATGAAACTCTTAATTCCATATTTGTTCATATATTCTTCTCTATTCACAATTCTAAAAGGTACTTTATTGATTACTCCTCTATATTTTTTAATGATGCCACCCTTTATGCCTAAATAATTTGTCCATTTGGAGTTTATCATGGTATATAGTATGAAATGTTGATCTACAACTAATTTCTGCCTGACTGATTTCCAGATTTTTTTTATCTTTCCAGCAGGTTTTTGTAACTAGTCACCTGGAGATTATTAAACACTACTCTGCTAAATTCATTTATTTATATATGTTGTATACCATCTGGTTATTCACTAGTCAATATCTTCATTTATCATCTAGAACCAAATTCCTTTGATGATTACTGTTTTGTTGTATGGTTGGGAACCACTATAGTGCTACTAGATCATCTTCCTTACGACTCAAAAAAAAGCACATTATATTTTCCTTGGGATTCTTGATCCTTTGTTTCACCAGGGGAATTATATTGCTATTTTTTTCTCACAGGTAATCATTAATTACTCAGGTAATCAGTAATTACTTGTTTTGTCTTTTCTAGAGTTCTTAAAGAAAACCCTTCTGTCATCAGCAAAAAGTGATAACTTAATTTGTTTCTTCTTAGCTTATTCTTGTTTCTTCTCAATTTATTTTTCTTATCTCATAACTATGTCTAAGATTTCTAACACTATAACCATTAATAGGAGTGATAATGGATGGTTTCTTTTTGCCTTGATATCCTGGAAAAGATCTTTAGTTTATTCCCATTACACATAATTCTGGCTCTTGGTTTTAAATAGCTATCACTTATCATAAAAGGGAAGGCCAATTTATTGCTATGTTTTTCCTAGTGTTCTTAATAGAATTTATTTATATATGTTGTATATATATATATGTGGTGTTGTCTTAATTTTTTTCTCCATCTCTTTTTTAAAAAAATGTATTTAATTAGATGATTTAGAATATTTTCCCATGGTTACAACATCCCACCCCCCCAAAACCCTTCCCTTATCTGATGCACAATTCCACTGGGTTTAACACGTGTCATTGATCAAGATCCATGTCCATATTATTAATACTTGCACTAGGGTGATTTTTTTAGAATCTACTCCCCCAATTATATCCCCATTGACCCATTTGATGAAGCAGTTGTTTTTCTTCTGTGTTTCTTTTCCCACAGTTCTTCCTCTGGATGTTGATAGCATTCTTTCTCATATATCCCCCTGAATAGTTCTGGATCATAGCATTGCTACTAGTAGAGAAGTTCATTACATTTGATTTTACCACAGTTAATAAGTCTCTGTGTACATTGTTCTCTTGGTTCTGCTCCTTTCACTCTGCATAAATTCTTGGAGATCATTCCATTTCACAGGTGTTATATTTAAAATAGTTGTCTGCCATAAACTGTGGCAGTTAAAAGAGTGGATGCCATAAACTGTTATAATTAAAAATGGTTGATGTCGTAAACTGTAGTGAGTTAAAATGGTGGAAGATATAAATTGTGATAGATATAAGAGAGAGTGAGTAAATTTGACTGCTGAAATATGTTTCACTACAGTGTCTTGGTTTTTAAATCAAATATAAGGTGGTCGCCAGGGAATATATTCCCAATTATGAATATACCCAAGTCAATTGGGTTTTATAGAGATTTTAATTAACAATACAATGAGTAATCAAAGAAAGAGAGAGAGAGAGAAAAGGTATATGTATGAAGGGCCTTAAGCCAACATGACCTAGACCTGAGTCTTAAGGGAGAGAGAATCAGTCAGTTTTTTTATCACTCACCACAAGATTTGTCTTAAGTAAGGATGTCTGGGGAACAGAGTTCCAGTCAGAGTCAGCCTCCCAAGGGACTTCTTCTCAAGAGATCTTCAAAGGGCCTCCTCCAAAAGAATCTATCTCCAAAGAATCAAGGATCTAAGGATCTATCTCCAAGGATCCAAGGATCTCCAAGCCTCTCCAAGCCTCCAAGGATCCCTTGCTCAAGAGATTCCTTTTCTTATATAGGAGGTTTTTTCCTATGTCACCTCCCCTAAGTTCTTCCTTCTACCAATCACCGTAGTTGTTTTCTAAAAAACAGCCCATCTGAATTTCTGCTAAGTCGACTAACCTCCTCATTAAGTCTGAACCAGAGAAAACACAGCTGAGTTGACTAATCTCTTTAAGAGAAAACTTGCCTGACCCTTTTAGGTACCTAGCATCCCATTGTATCAATTCTAAAAAAACAGGCCTGGCTCAAAGAACTCCTTGCCTTATTATAAGCATGGGGCCAAGTACTTTCATTGTTTAGCAAGGAGTTTTCTCCCCTAAAGCAGTCTTAAGTATGGGTGGAGTAGAAGTCCTCCCATTTCTGATACTGGCGAGTTCTCACATCAAAATGGGGAATGTTTCCAGTAGGGAATTTGTTCCAATGGAGGATTCCTCAATGTGGAAATTTTTAACATTCACAAGTCTAAGAAATTTCAAGATTTACACAGGGGATTCTTCCAGTTTATTATCCTTTTGAGCACAATAGTATTCCATCACCAGTATATACTACAATTTGTTTAGCCATTCCCTGATTGAAGGGAAACCCCTAATTTTCCAATTTTTTTTGCCACCACAAACAGTGCAGCTATGAATATTCTTGCACAAGTCTCTTTCTTTATTATCTCTTTGAGGTACAAACCCAGCAGTGCTATGGCTGGATCAAAGGGCAGTCTTTTAGAACCCTTTGGGCATAGTTCCAAATTGTTTTCCAGAATGGTTGGATCAATTCACAACTCCACCAGGAATGCATTAATGTCCCAATTTTGCCACATTCCCTCCAACATTTATGACTTTCCTTTGGTGTCATGTTGGCCAATCTGTTAGATGTGAGATGATACCTCAGAGTTGTTTTGATTTGCATAAATATATCATATCTTATTCACTTATTTAGTGGCATACCCATTGAATTATCAAGAAACTTTTTTACTGAATTAGGAAAAAAAAAACCAGTAAGTTCATTTGGAATAACAAAAGATCAAGGATATCCAGAGAAATCATGAAAAAATGCAAAGGAAGTTGGTCTAGCAGTACCAGATCTTAAACTGTACTATAAAGCAGTGGTCATCAAAACATATGGTATATAAGTAGAACAGCATATCATCTGCAAAGAGTGATAGCTTGGTCTCCTCATTACCTATTTTAATACCTTCAATTTCTTTTTCTTCTCTAATTGTTACTGCTAATGTTTCTAGTACAGTGTTAAACAATTCAGGTGATAATGAGCATCCTTGTTACACTCCTGATCTTATTGAGAATGTTTCTAATTTATCCCTATTACAGATGATGTTTGCTGATGGTTTTAGATATATACTATTTATTATTTTTAGAAAAGACCCATCTATTCTTATACTTTCTAGTGTTTTCAATAGGAATGAGTGTTGTGTTTTGTCAAAGGCTCTCTTTGCATCTATTGAGATAATCATGTAATTTTTGTTGGTTTGCTTGTTGATATGGTCAATTATTTGAATGGTTTTCCTAATATTGAACCATCCTTGCATTTCTGGTATAAATCCTAACTGATAATAATGAATTACCCTTGTGATCACTTGTTGAAGTCTTTTTGCTAGTATCCTATTTAAGATTTTTTGCATCTATGATCATTAAGGAGATTGGTCTATAATTTTCTTTCTCTGTTTTTGATCTACCTGGCTTTGGAATCAGTACCATATTTATGTCACAAATGGAATTTGGTAGAGCTCCTTCTTTGCTTATTTTGTCAAATATTTTGTATAATATTGGGATTAGTTGTTCTTTCAATGTTTGATAGAATTCACTGGTGAATCCATCAGGCCCTGGGGATTTTTTCTTAGGAAGTTCTTTAATGGCCTGTTGGATTTCATTTTCTGATATGGGATTATTTAAGAAATCTATTTCTTCTTCTGTTAGTCTAGGCAATTTATATTTTTATAAATATTCATCCATATTACCTAGGTTGGTATATTTATTGCCCTATAGTTGGGCAAAGTAATTTTTAATGATTGCCTTAATATCCTCTTCATTGGAGGTGAGGTCCCCCTTTTCATGCTTGATGCTGTTAATTTGCCTTTCTTCTTTCCTTTTATTTAATTTGATTGACCAGTACTTTGTCTATTTTGTCTGTTTTTTCAAAGTACCAGCTTCTAGTCTTGTTTATTAGCTCAATAGTTCTGTCACTTTTGATTTCATTAATTTCTCCATTAATTTTTAGGATCCCTAGTTTGGTTTTCATCTGGGGATTTTTAATTTCTTCACTTTCTAGTTTTTTAATTTGCATGTCCAATTCTTTGACTTCTGCCCTCCCTAATTTTTTAATATATAAAGTCAAGGAATGAATTTCCCCTTTAATACTGTTTTGCCTACATCCCGTAGATTTTGAAAGGATATTTCATCATTGTCATTTTCTTCAATGAAATTATTAATTGTTTCTATGATTTGTTCTTTAACAGATTTTGGAGAGTCATATTCATTTTCCAAGTAATTTTTGACTTGCCTCTCCATGTACCCTTACTAATTATTATTTTTATTGCATTGTGATCTGAAAAGGTTGCATTTATTATTTCTGCTCTTTTGCACTTGTTTTCAATATTTTTATGCCCTAGTACCTGGTCAAACTTTGTGAATGTACCATGTGCTGCTGAAAAGAAGGTGTATTACTTTTGTTCCTATTTATTTTTGTCCATATATCTACTAACTCTAATTTTTCCAAGATTTCATTCACTTCTCTTACCTCTTTCTTATTTATTTTTTGGTTTGATCATTGGCTTCTATTTGTCTAATTCTAGTTTTTAATGACTGGTTTTCTGCTAAGATCTTTTGATTTTCCTTTTTGGTTTGATCTATCCTGCTTTTCATGGCTTCCAGCAGGTCATTTCTGGTCTTCAATTTGCTTATTATTTCATTTGATTTCTGGACTTCAATTTCCAAGCAGGATATCCTATTTTTTAAGATGATATTTTCTTTTTGAACTATTTCCCACTTTTCTTGCCACATCTCCCTTTCTTCTCATAATCTCGGACTTAAAGTCTTCAAGAACTTGTGACCAATTTCCATTTTTTTTAAGGTTTGGGTGTGTTTAATTGTTTGTCATCTTCTGTTATCTCTTCTTTAGTCTGAGTCTGGATTTTTTTCTGCATAAAAATTATCAGGGGTCCAAGTTTTCTTCTTCTTCTTCTTCTTCTTCTTCTTCTTCTTCTTCTTCTTCTTCTTCTTCTTCTTCTTCTTCTTCTCTTCTTCTTCTTCTTCTTCTTCTTCTTCTTCTTCTTCTTCTTCTTCTTCTTCTTCTTCTTCTTCTTCTTCTTCTTCTTCTTCTTCTTCTTCTTCTTCTTCTTCTTCTTCTTCTTCTTCTTCTTCTTCTTCTTCTTCTCTTCTTCTTCTTCTTCTTCTGTTCTTCTTCTTCTTCTTCTTCTTTTCTTCTTCTTCTTCTTCTTCTTCTTCTTCTTTTCTTCTTCTTCTTCTTTTCTTCTTCTTCTTCTTCTTCTTCTTCTTCTTCTTCTTCTTCTTCTTCTTCTTCTTCTTCTTCTTCTTCTTCTTCTTCTTCTTCTTCTTCTTCTTCTTCTTCTTCTTCTTCTTCTTCTTCTTCTTCTTCTTCTTCTTCTCCTTCTCCTTCTTCTTCTTCTTTTTTTGTGTGTGTGCACGTGTGTTTGTTAGTTCCTGGGAGTTGGTGTCCATTGCCTTGTTCCTTCCCAGTTAGTCTAAGTGAAGAATGTGAGTGATCTCTGTATTGGGCTATGGAGGAGTTTTTACCTTGAGAATATTTTTCCCAGTCCTTAGCATTGTCCAGCTGCTCTTAGTGGCAGGTCCAGTCCCCAGGAACTCAAAGATTGCATGGGAAGAGGTCTGGGTTTGGAGTGTAGGGAAATCTCTGTATTGAGCACTGGAGAGGTTTTTACCCAGAAGCTATTTTTCCAGTCTCTGTGGAGTTTTGCTGTGAGCCACTTCTCTCTGCCCAAACTCCATGCCTTATCTTAATGTTTCCTCAGCCTTCCAGTGTTCCAAGTCTAATTTCTCTTAGGGGTAAGTTTGTGTTGACCTCAGCTAGCCTCCCTCTAGAACTTAGAATTTGCCCTGTGCTTGCTTGGACTCTGGAAAGTTAGGTAAAGTGGGGGAGGGGTGATGAGCTCACCCCTTGGTGGGGGAAATTTTGTCCCCTTTTAGCATGGAAATTCCCTAACTTTGCTTACCTTCTGTACTGTGCCCTACTGTGGAACTCCTTTGCTCATTTGACTTTGGTTTTGTCGTTTTGAGGCACTCTGCCTTGATTGGTAGAGAGAAGAAGAAGAGCACTGCTTCTTCTCTGGAGCCATCTTGACCTGGAAGTCCTCTCTCCATCTCTTGATGTAAGCATATGCTTTTATTGTTCTTGCTATAAATTTTGTTCATTATCTTTATTTTCTTAATATTGAAATAATTCTATATTATTAGTATAAATACAATATGGTCATGGAATATAACCTTTTTGCTAAATTGTTCTAAATATTTTAGAGAATTTTTTGTATAAATGTTAGTGATATAGTTCTACAGTTTCTTTTTGCTTTGACTTCCCTTGGTTTAAATATGATTACTATGTTTATATCCTGGAAGGAATTTGATAGGATTCTTTCTTTTATCATTCTAGCATATGCTTTAGGCATTCTTAGAATTAATTATTTTTTGATTATTTAACAAAATTTGATCCATATTACCCTGAAGCTATGAGAGTTAATTTATAGCTATTAAAATTTATTTTTCTGAGTTTTGATTACCAAGATTTACTATTTCTTTCTCTGTTAACTTGATTATTTTATATTTTTGTAAATATTTATTAACTTCATTTGTTTTATTCTAATATAAATGGGCAAAATAATTTCTCATTTATTTTATTTCTTCTTAATTTGTTGTAAATTCTTTTAAATTTTTAATGCTTGAAATTTTGGTTTTTTTCTATGTTTTAAAACATCAAATTAGGTAATGGTTTAACCATTTCATTGTTTCCTCCAAAAAATAACAACTAGCTTTATTTATTAAGTAATTTCCCCCAATTTTGTAAATCTCTGATTTAAAATTTTTTCATTTTAATGCTTGTTTTTTTTCCCTGTATTTTTTAGTTGCATGCCCAGTTCCCTGATTTGAGATCTCTCTTTTGTTCATGAATGTGTTTAGAGATATTCAATTACCTTTAAGGCCTGCTTTGACTACATTCAATCAATTTTGTTTAATATTTTTTATTATTTCATTGAGCCATTTACTTTTGTCTTAAGAGTGAAGGAGTCCATTGCTCGAGTGAGGTTTCATAACTCAAATTGTTAGTTTACCTTCCAATTACTTTTTCCACAATTCATTTCTTTTCCAATTCTTTTTTCCTGTTTTCTCCTACAATTGATAAAATAATTTTCCAAATTAAAAAAAAATTCTTCCTTTTTTTTCAGATATTCTAACTGAACTTGTGTCCAAATTGTGTTTTCCTTTGAGATTTTACTTATAGATGTTTTGAATTCATTTTTTTCTACTTTTGTGTAATAGACATTCCATAATAGCACTTTTAGGTGGGAGGGTTTTGTTGTTGTTGTTGTTTGTTCATTCATTCTTCTATCCTTACTTCGTATGTTGGGGGTATTTTGGTTGAATCAGATTCTATGTTCTTTTGGAGGGAATAGTGTAGACTTTTATGGTCCTGGTCCGTGCTATCTGGCATCCCATTGCTATATTCTAGAAGTATGAAGTTCTATATTCCTCAAATATTACAATAACAGCTCAGGCCTGGCAATTGCAAACTTTAAAGTCTCTACATTGCTTCATCTAGGGCATGGTCGGATGACTTTTTTTTTCTTTTGGAATTTCTGGGCTTCAGGCCCTGGTTTAGGTTTAGGTAACACAACTGAAGAGTGGTGTAGAGTTCTAGCAGACAGTTGGTGCCTCCAGCCTCTGTTAGTCAGCTAGAAAGCTCTGTCTGATCAGAATCACAGAGTTATTGAACTATTCTCGGCATAAGCCTAGAATCTGATCCACAGCCCAGTTCTAGGGTCAGCGTGACATTGGCTCAGGCTCACTTGTGTAACACAGTTCCTGTCCTGGTCCCTTGCCTGTGGATCAAAGTTTTGATATTGGGCTGGAAAAAAGTGACCTAGGTTACTTTTATTTCCTGATTACTATTCAGTCTAGTTCTCTTCTTAGATTTTTATTGGAGAAATAGTGGAGGGAGCAAGGTTGTACTGCCTCTTTCTACTATACCATATTTTCCAAACTCTTAAATTACTATTTCACAAAGTATCTTATCTAGTGATGTTAGCTTTCCTAAATTTTTACATTTTTTTCTTATAATTTACATTGAGATCATTGATCTTTTATTCATCAGGGGGAAATTTTTTCTTTACAGGAAATACAGAAAAAATTATTTTGACTAGTTTTATAGTTACTTTTTAGTATTTTGATTAATATGACTCTAAATTTATTAATTAGTTTAGGTCGTACCATCATTTTAATCATAATGGAGTGGCCTAACCATGGATAAGCATAATCTCTAATGATTTCTAAAATTTAGTCATATATTTTCCCAATTACATGTTAAAACTATTTTAAATATTCATTTTCTTTAAAAAAAACACCTTACCTTCCATCTTAAAATTCATATGGTATATTAGTTTTAAGGTAGAAGAGTGGTAAGGGCTAGGCTACTGGGGTTAAATGACTTGCCCAGGGTCACACAGTTAGTAAGTATTTGTGACCAGATTTGAACTCAGGGCCTCCTGCCTCTAGGCCTAGTTCTCAATCCACTGAGACACTTACCTCTCCCCAAACATTCATTTTCTAACATTTTGAAGTCCAAATTCTTTCCTTCCTTCTCTCTTTTTCTCCTCTTTCCCCTTCCCAAGACTGTAATCAGGTTATACATGAATGATTATGCAAAAAATATTTCCATATTCATCATGTCATGGAAGAAGACATATAAAAATGAAGAAAATAAAGTGAAAATGGTATTATTTGATCTTCCTTCAGATTCAATAAATTCTTTCTCTGGAGGTGGATAGCCCTTTTCATCCCTTGGGACTATCTTGGATCATTGTATTGCTAATAATTTCCATTCAAAATTAATAATCATTTAATATTGCTCTTACTGTGTACAATGTTCTCATTCTGATCATTTCTCTTTGCATCAGTTCAAATAAATCTTTCCAAGTTTTTCTGAAATCATCCTGCTTATCATTTCTTACAGCACAGTAATATTCCATTATAATAACATACCATAATTTGTTCAGCCATTAGCCAATTGATGGGCATCCCTTCAATGTCCAATTCTTTGTGACAACAGAAAACTGCTATAAACATTTCTGTAAAATAAGTCCTTCTGCTCCTCCCTTTTAAAAATGTCTTTGGAATTTAGCCCTAATAGTGGACCAAAGAGTATGCATTGTTTCATTGTCCTTTGAGGGTAGTTCCAAATTGCTCTCCAAAATTATTCAGTCAGCTCACAATTGCACCAGAGTTTCATGAGTGTTCCCATTTTTCCACATCCACTCCAGTATTTTTCATTTTCCTTTTCTATCATATTAGTCAATCTGATAAGTATGAGCTGCTGCCTCAGAGTTGTTTTAATTTGTATTTCTCTAGTCAATAGTGATTTGGAATATTTTTTTCATATAACTATAGAAAGCTTTGATTACTTCATCTGAAAACTATCTGTTCATATTCCTTGACCATTATCTCTAATAATTAAAGTTTTTATTTCTATAAAAAAGTATTTTGTAGTTACATTCATATAATTACTGAGTATATCCTGGTAGGTTAATTATAATTTTGATTTTGTTTTGAATAGAACTTATTTTTCTATTTCCACTTGTTTTTCATTACTCCTTTGCAGATTTGTGGGCTTATTTTATAACCTTTTGCTTTATTAAAATTATTAATTATTTTGATTAATTTTAAAATGAAATCTCTGATATTCACTAAGCAAACATCATATCACCTGTCGAGAAAATGTTGCCTCATCTTGCCCAAGTTTATTCCTTCATTTTCTTTTGTCTTTTCTTGTTGCTAAAACTAGACTTTCTAGAATGATCTCAAAGCATTATTATATTCACTTTATGGATAAGGTAATTAAGGTTTAGAGAAATGTTTCATCCAGAGTCACAGATCCAAGAAGATGCAAATCTGAAACCTTAACCCAGGTCTTCTGACTGCAATCCAAATACTTCTTTCATTAGGCAATGCAGACTAGGTGACCTATCAAGCTCTCTGCTACCTCCACCCAATCCTATAAGTCATAATTACTAATCCCTGTTTTCGAAGGAGCATTTCTCTATTGTTCAGGGTAAGCAGGCTCCTTTCATTTTTTAATGTTATCATTTTTGAGATAATCACAGTATTTATATGCTGTATTACACTGGTTTAAGGTCATTAAGATGTATTCTGCAAGAAAATGATAGAAATATTCTTTCCTAGCTCAGTGTGTGTGTGTGTGTGTGTGTGTGTGTGTGTGTGTGTGTGCACATGTACAATTCATGCACAAATAGAGGGCTTTGAAAACCACAAAAAAGCATTCTGGAAATGTGAATTATTATTATTTTTCTTCACTGAGCAAGTCTGCAGATTCACTGATAAAAAACATGGGCAGCATAGGACCTACGATAAAGTCTTCTAAATTACCAGTGTGGTATATTAGGAAGAGACCACTTAGCTTTTGTTCTCCCCTCTGACATTTCTTCATCGAATACTTTTGATCTCTAAACCTTGGCTTCCTAGTCTATAAAAATGAGTATAATTTTACTAGCACCGTCTATGTACCTCACAGGATCGTTGTAAGGAGAGCATTGGGCAAACCTTAAGAGAGCTTTAAAAATATAAGATGGATGGCATCTCTCTTCTTTGCAAATTGTTTTTCATTGTGCTATTTTACATTTTGACACTAGATGTCAGGGAAAGCCCAAGTACTTTGGATTGCTATCTTTTAAACCACTTACAGCAGCATAAGGCTCAGCAACTGCTGAGAGAAGCTAATATATTTTAGAGATTGCCATTACGACCTATTGTGTAACACCTGATATGTCAGCTCTATTCAATTCAATCTAACAAGCATTTATTGACTCCCATGTTCCAGGTACTGTGCTATGTGCTGAGGATACAATGTCAAAAATGAATATGGTCCCAGGCTTCACGTAGCTTATATTCTGAACTGATGTGAGTGCAGAAGTAAGGAGGTTGGACCGCTAATTTAATATGGCAAATGGGACAGAGGGAAGAGTTAAACATTATTCTAATATTGTGATCCTAGGTGACTAGGAGGATGGTTGTACTTTCAATTGAGACTGGCAATTCTGGAGGAGAGAGGATTAGAGAAAGTTCCATTTTGGATGGGTTGATTTTGAAATTACCAAAGGAGTTTCATGTGGAGAGAGAGGTATGGCAGTCAGATGATAATGAGGAAGAGAGATTAGGAGAGTATAAAGGGATTATTTAGGAGACATCTGGTAGTATGGTGAATGAACCATCTGAGAAGAATTTTAATTCCTTGAGGACAGAAACTTCATTTTTTTTTTCATTGTATCCTCAGTGACTTGCACAATGCCTAACACCTTGGTGCTTAATTAATGTTTTTTGATTAACTGATATGATGTCTTAGAGCAGATAGAAAGAAGAGCAGAGAATTGATGGTCAGAACAATTGTACAGAAAATAGGCAAAAAAAGAATGGTCATAAAGTAAGTGGTGAACCAAGAGAAAATACAATCCAATAAATTAAAAGAGGAAAGTTTCTAGGAGGAAAGAGTGGTCAACAGTGTCAAAAGCTGGAAAGAAGTCAAGAAAAATGAGAGGTGACAAAAGCTACTAAATTTGGTAGCTAGTTATTGGTAACTTTAGAGAAAGCAGTTTCAATTGAGTAGTGGTAGGGTTGGAAATCAGATTGTAAGGACTGAGTGAGAGATGAAGAAATTGAGAACAAGAATACAGATGGCCCTTTCTAGGAATTGGTTGTGAAATGGAAAAAAAAAATAGAGAGGATGATAACTTGAGGGATTCGTAGGTGCCAAGTAAAGGGTCTTTGAAAAAATTTTTAAAGAATGGGGACATGTTTGCAAGTGGTAGGGAAAAAACAAGTAGATAGAAGATAAGTGGAGGAAGAAATGGTGGAAGAGTCAAGCTCCCACAGTATATTAAGTATTAAGAGTATAAGAAGAGGCATATGCTATGGTCAGGGTAAGGATTTTTTTTGTTTCTGTTCAGTCATTTCAGTCATCCCAACTCTTTGTGTCTTCATTTGGAGTTTTCTTGGCAAAGACAGTGTAATGGATTGCTATTTCCTTCTCCAGCTTGTTTTATAGAGAAACCAAGGCAAATTGGATTAAATACTTGCCCAGCGTTACATAGCTATTAAGTGTCTGAAGCCATATTTGAACTCAGGAAGATAAGTCTGTCTGATTTCAGACCCAGGACTCTATTGATCATGCCACCTAGTTGCCCTTGGAGAAGGACTACTTTTTTCATTAATCAACGAATCAATCCAACAAACATTTTTCAAGGGCATGCTATGTGCTAAGCACTGTGCTAAGTGCTGGGTGTGTAAGAAAAACATAAAAGACAGTTCTTGTTCTCAAGAAGCTTATAATCTAATTGGGGAAATAGTATGTAAATGAATATATACCCAGAAAGCTATATAAAGGATAAACAGGAAATAATGAAAGCAATGGTATTTAGAAGGATTAGGGATCATTTCCTGCAGAAGTCAGGATTTTAGTTGAGAATTAAAGGAACCTAAGAAATAGTCAGAGCAAAGGAGATGGGAGAGTGTTTGGAAAGGAAGAAAGGATGCTTAATGATGATGGCAAATGGATAGGCTAGAAATAGGAGTGAGGAATAAGGAAAATACTTACTCCTCTTAGTCTGGTGCTTCTCAGAGCATGAAAGAAAGAGTACCAGCTATAATGGAGGTTGGCCAAAGATCAAGTGATTTCTGGGGATAGGTTTCTATTAATACAAGATTGAAATTGTGTAAAGGGAGGAGATGAAGGAGATTTTGTTTAAAAATAAAGTAGAAATTCCACAGAATGGAATGGAATGAGTAGTCACGAGAGAATGTGAATCTGTGAAGGGCTAGATTTGAAGTAGATATGGCTATGAGAATTGAAAGAAAGAAGCTAGAGAGAGGATTTTCACCTCCCTGGATATTGATTGGATCAATTCTTTGATGACAGGAGTGGGGATTAGGAAATTGTCCTCCTCAAGATAATGAATAGTTCATAAAGTACATCCATCCCCTCAGGTTCAGTGATAGTTAAGCATGAAATCAGAGTGGACTCCTTCTACTTATGACTCCCTAGCATGGATGTGCTGGCAAAGGTTTTATGATCAGCTGTCTGGGAAAAAGAAACTTTAATATATGACACTTTTATTTTTCATTCTTAACATATACTCCAAAACTTTCTATAGTCTAGACAATCAACAGCATAATAAATAAGCTCTAGTTTGTGGCATGTGCCAATTTTTGAGGCATAAATACTCACACTAAAAATATATCAATTTGCATGAGAGCTGGTTAGAGCTGACTCTAGCATATTAGTGCTCCCAGGGTTTGAGAAATTCAATAGTCCTTAGAATCTGTTCTTTGAGGGCTTAAGTCCTGGGCAGAAATTTTTTTCCAGATCCTTAGGAGATTAAACATTCTTGCTATTTGGATTATATGTATATAATGCAAATACACACACATATAAATGTGGCAGAAATCATGATAAAAACTTCACATAATTTTTTTAGATATAACAAAAATGGATTTTCTAAAAAATGAAGTGGCAATTTATCTTTCTAATTTTACTGAATAATACACTACATAGTATTTATAGAAAGGCCAGGAATATAATATACTATCTTCTTATCTATTTTATTAGCAAATTAGGAAACATACAAACCCATTAAAAATAACATAAAAAACTAATGGGATCATTCTAATTCTTTTTGTTGCTGTTGTTCTTCAGTCTTTCAGTTGTGTCCAATTCTTTGTGACTCCCTGGACTTGTCCATGAAATTTTCTTGGCAAAGAAAGTGAAGTGGTTTGCCATTTTCCTTCCCTAGTGCTTCCCTATTAGGAACTGAGACAAATTGGAGTTGTGACTTGTTTAAAGTCACACAGCTAGCAAATATCTGAGGCTGGATTTGAACTCAGATCTTCCCAATTTAGGCCCAGTGCTTTATCTAATCTACCCCACATATATCCCCCAATTCTCTTTGTCAGTCCCTTTTATTTAGTAAAATTTTCATTTCTACTTAAGTAGTATTGAGCAAAATATAACTTTACTGTAGAATATCTCAAATGTGATTTGACTTAATTAAGATGCCAAATTTCCAAGGATTTTTGATCTTTATCAAATTTTATCACACAAGAAAATGAAAGAATTGCAAAATCATAGAATATCAAAACTGAAAGATACCATGTGTTTTCTTTCATAGGTGGCATATTAAGAAGTAACCTTTGGGAAGAAGATGATATGAACACTCTGGGATCATAAACAAGCATGGCAGATAATACTATCAGAAAAATATGCATGATTCCTTCTATACATATATTTTTTTCCTTCTCTATAAGGGTCATGATAAATATGTTCTTAACCTTGGAAATAACCTACCAGCTTAAATATATCACCTTAAAAATAGATCTTGATCAATGATACATGTAAAACCCAGTGGAATTATGGTTGGCTATGTGAGGCAGGTGGAAAGAGGGGAGAGAAAGAACATGAATCACGTAATCATGGCAAAATATTACTAATTAATTAAATAAAAAATTTTAAGACTAAAAAATATATATCTTAAATATTACTGGAGGGAGAAAATACTAGGAGTAAATTGTTGCATGGCTATGGTGAACAGCTCCTTTTGTGAAGAAAAGGAAATCATTTTTCTGTATGTGTATCTTTCTGACTATCCCTCTGACTCTCTCTCTCTGCATCTGTCTGTCTCTGCCTTTGTCTGTCTGTCTTTCTCTTAGATTTTTGTGGGTGTATGGAAATCAGTGAGAAACTGATTCTAAAAAAGAAGATCAGTACCTTCTCAGTAGCTTTTAGTCTTAGATTGTTGCCTGGGACATTGACAGGATCTAT
This sequence comes from Monodelphis domestica, assembly GCF_027887165.1. Classification (NCBI taxonomy): domain Eukaryota; kingdom Metazoa; phylum Chordata; class Mammalia; order Didelphimorphia; family Didelphidae; genus Monodelphis; species Monodelphis domestica. The sequence goes on from NC_077231.1 coordinate 118,685,356, forward strand.
GACTTGCCTGTGGTCACACAATTAGTATATCATAGAGGCAAGACTTGAACTCATCTCCTCAACTCCAAAGCTAGGTCCCACCCACTGCTTCTCATTGTCTCTCAGTGACTTTAATTTCATCATCACCAGCCAAAATGATATTATTAGTGCTCGGTGTTCTATAGTATCACCCCCTAGAAGAAAATGATCCTCACCTAATCTCATAGCCTTTCAATTCCTCCTGTGTGTTTTTCATGATTGTATTTCATTTTGGACTCTTTACATTTCATATGTATTTGCATATATAAATGTAGTAGAAAACATCCCTGGATTGTGTTGAAGTTGTCCTGTTTGTTCCTCTAACAAAATTCAGATCTCTATTAGATGGTGCTTATAATTAATTCTCTTTTTGGCAACTAGCTCTCAAGCAGCTGGCCCATGGAAAAATTACCCAAGCACCTCAGCTGACAGTTACAGCTCTTTCATCTTCCTAGACCAGATTGCCTCTAGCTTTTTGAAAATGTTTATTGTTCTATATACAACAATACACACACACTCACCCACCACACACACACACACACACACACACACACACACACACACACACACACACACACTCCCATCTTCTCAGGTGGCTTTGGAAATGCCTTGAATGATTTTGTTTTGCACCCTGAAGTTCTTGCTATATCAGACCTGTTTGTCTCTTTCCTTCTCATCCCTGTGCCCCTTGCCTGAGTGGCATGCCTTCCAATTGAGTCAGCACCTCCTGGTAAGGCTTGGGGTTTGGATGGGTGCTCTCTCTATTTAGCTTCTAGGCATTTCTTTTAAGGACAGCTGGGACGTGTGATGCAAATTTCCCCAGCCTGCTTCTTGAAAGAACTCCAAAAGAGGGAGATGGAGAAGGAGAAGCAGAGTTTGAAGTCCTTGGCAGATGCTCTCTCTGCATGGGTATCTGTGTCTTAAAGGGAAATAGTAATTGTCTTAAGAGCAAAGATTTTAGAACTCCTTGTGAATCTTTGGAGAATGCCATCAGGTTGGGTCCTCCCTTATCTAGGGTACCTAGAATTTGTATTTTAAGTTCAGGAGCTGGGTGCTAGGGGAATAGTTCATTCCTCCTTCACAACCCCAGAAATTTTGGCTACCTATGAATCTGAATTAGGATGGAGAGGAGGGAGGTGGGAAAGACTTGACCTAAAGATTTTCAATTTCCCTGTATGCTCCTTTCTACTGCTTACCACTTACCTTTTTCTCTCTTCCTTTCCCTCCCCCACTTAAACTCTGATATCATTTGCTCTCTTTCAATGTCACGGATTATTTTCCTCTAGAACAGGTTCTAGCTTTAGTTCTCAAACATCTGACTTTGTTCCCTGTTCTGGTCATATTTTCCCTTATCACACTTCTCTCTGCTTTCAAATGGAATCATTTGCTGCTGCTACCTGCTACTTTCTCCTCATTCTAAATCTTTGGCTTTTAAGGTCTCTGAGCACCTGAGTGCCTTCTAATGGATCCAGATTTTGGGGAGAAGTGCTCCCAAGGTGAATACTTTACATCTCACAGTCGGAATGTCAGCAAGATATTTGGTTCAGTGAATAACTGAGGTCATGGAAATGTGGTCTTTAGACAGCTTTATTCTCCATTGGATACTACAAGAAAATGTAGGAATATTTGCATTGTAAGATTACAATTATCCAACAAACATTTGGGCCAAGACTTCATTCTGCCATTCATCAAAGGACCACAGAGCCTTTGGGTATAATCATCATAAAATAGGATACTGCATCTCTTTGTTCCTGGCATTTTCATTGGCTTTCCATGATGCCTAGAAAGGCATTTAGTGATGGGACAAGGCTTTGGGAAATTTGAATAGTATGGTTCTCTATTGAACCTCTCTGAAATGTATAAAGTCTACCTATTTAGAAAATAGGCATAATAATTCCTGTTCCCAACTTTTTTGTGTGTGTACATGAAACAATGTGAATGAATAGTAAGTTGGTCAGTTTGCCTGACTTAACCACCAATTATGTGCCAGGAATTATGCTAAGTGTTAAGAAAGGTAAAAGAAAGTCCTTGCTCTCTACAAGCCCACAGTCTAACAAGGAAGAAACAACAATGCAAACATTTACATATAAACAAGCTATGGACAGTATAGGCTAAAAATAATCAAAAGAGGAAAGACACTTGAATTAAGAGTGACTGGAAAGGGCTTTTTTTTTTTTTTAGATTAAATTTGAGACTTGAAGAAAGCCAGGGAATTTATACCAGGAAGCAGGGACAAGAAGGGGAAGAATTGTGGGCATTGTGGACAGCCAGTGAAAATGCTTGGAGTCAAGAGATGGAGTGTCTTGTTTAAGGATGTTTATAGGCAAAGTACTTTGTGATCTTTTAATGAATGGTGGAATGAGTCTTGGCCCAAATGTTTGTTGGATAATTTTAATCTTGTAATGCGATTTTTCCTACTGCTTTTAATTACTTTTTTTTTTCATTTTAAGATATTTATTCTTCCAAAAGAAAGGGCATTTTACAAATGGGTTAAAAAAACATAGGATTTCTGCTCTGATACAGTCTCTTAGTTGTTTATGGACAGAGGGATCTTTGGGATTTGCTGAGAAGAAAAGTGGTCTGGGAAAGGAAACAGATAATGATTAGATATATAATTTAGCTGCTATGACTACTGCATGGTAAGGAAGTTTTTGCTATCAATGCAGGTTAGCATCTTCTCTATAACTTATAGCTTTACAGAGTAGACATACTATTGACAAGTTCAATGATCTGCCTGTGCTCTCACAGTCAGTATGTATGAGGCATGACCTGAATCTAGTTCTCTTTGGATCCAAATACTGTTTCTTTTGACTATGCCATTTTGTCTCATTCTGAATGAAGGCTTTGTGTTTTCTTGGAGAGACAGGGGTTTAGGTTCCTCAAATGTTATTTGGAAACAATTACACCAAACTTAAAAAGAAAATTAGCATTCATTGTTAAGTTTTTAATTCCAAATTTTCTCCTGCCCTCCAAGCTCTTCCCTCACCCACTGAAAAGGGAAAGGATATATTACACATGTGAAGCCATGCAAAACCTATTTCCACATTATCCATATGATAAAATATCAAAAGCTAACTACAAACCTTAAAAAAATTGAGTTTTGAGAAGAAAAACTAGACATAAGGTCCAACTTGTTCTAGTTTATCAGTTATTGATTATGTTAGTTTTTCTTATTGTAGAATAATACAATTTATAAATATCAATAAATCAATGTGATTTATTAAGCACCTTTCATTAGTTAAGCATACTGCACAATGTGCTAGATCCTCTCTCAAATGACTTACATTCTATTGGGGGAGAGACAACACAGGCACACAATATAATACATACAAAACATGTGAGCATATAAACATGCATGTATATACATATACACATGCATGTTACATGTTATATGCACACGAACACATTAATATATAATACAAAATAATTTTTTTTGTTTTTCTATTGCTTGCATGCATTCTCTTGATTTCTTTTTAGCCCTTTGCCACTTTCATTAAGATTTCTAAAACTATGTTTAATAAGAGCAGTGAGAGGGGGCAGCTGGCTAGCTCAGTGGATTGAGAGCCAGACCTAGAGACGGGAGGTCCTAGGTTCAAATCTGGCCTCAGACACTTCCTAGCTGTGTGACCCTGGGCAAGTCACTTGACCCCCATTGCCTAGCCCTTACCACTCTTCTGCCTTGGAGCCAATACACAGTATTGACTCCAAGATGGAAGGTAAGGGTTTAAAAAAAATAAGAGCAGTGAGACTGGAATTCTGTAAACCTTACAATTTCTTAGACTTATGAATGTTGGAAATTTCCCCATTGGAAAATTTCATACTTGAAAAAATATCCTACTTACTGATAGTAAGAACTCTATTGGAATATGAAACTCCTTGGCATGGGAGGATCCTTCTCCTCCCTACTTAAAACTACTTTAGGACAGAAACCTTTTGCTAAACCATGGAAAGGGCTTTGACCTATGCTTAAGCATAGAACGGGAAGTTCTTTGAGTCATGATTGATTTTAGAATGATACAATAGAGATACTTGGAATGACAGAACCAGGTCTTGGAACTTACAATCTCTATCCTACTCAGAGTAACAGGATTTGGGAAGGGCTGCAGCAAAGATCAAGATTTAATTATTTGAGAATATGACCTTCAACAGACATGTGTGGAGGAGGCAGACCACTGGGTGGTCCTGGGTCAAGCTGGAGCCACCATTGGCACAGGGGAGACATCGACGGTGATTGGTGGATGTGAGAACTGAGGGGAGGGGACTTAGATGGTTGGCTTAAAGATAGCGGGGTCTGAGGACAGGAGGAGGAGGTTTTGCTCTGGGAGGTTTTGCTCTGAGAGGTTTTGCTCTGAAGGAGGTCCTGGAGGGAGAGCTCCTGGAGAGGTCTGAAAGGAGGGCTTGCTCTGAAGGAGGCTGGAGGTGGAGGCTCTGGAGACTGTTTCTCCATTTTGGTCACGTGAGTGATAGGGACTGATCTCTTTTCTTTGCCTCAGCTATCTAAGGGCTTGGGCCTTTGGCCCAGCCTAAGCAGAGGGGGTATTTAAGCCCTATTCCCTTCTCTCCCCTTTCTCTCTCTCTCTCTCTCTCTCTCTCTCTCTCTCTCTCTCTCTCTCTCTCTCTCTCTTCTCTCTCTCTCTCTCTCTCTCTATCTCTAATACCTTTCTTCCTCCTGTTTGTAATTAAAAACTCCATAAAAGGTTGACTGCTGACTTGAGTTTTCATTTAGGAATTACATAGCTGAATTCCTTGGCGACCTTAAATTAATATATATCAGTCTTTTAAAGTGATTTCCATATCACAATTCAGTACCAATCTTAATCCTATATTTTAATAGGAATGTTCCCAGTGTTTCTCCAAAGTATAAATTATACTATATATATATATATATATATATATATATATATATAGTATTGTATATATATACAAAGTATAAATTATAAAGTATAAATAAAATTCTCCAAAGTGGTTTCAAATATATAGTTCTTATAAAGATTATTAAATTTCTATATTTTAAAATATTTTAAACCTTAATGAGTGTGATATTTCATCAAAGGTTTTTTTTGCATCTCATTATATACTTATGCTTTTTTTTTTGTTCAGGTATATTGTTTTTCTGTATTTCTTGGTAGTAAACTGCTTTTGCATTCCATTTATAAATTCTCCTTATTCATTCAGGGTCTTAGTGTATTGCTGAATACTATTTGCAAATATTTTATTATCTCATATCAATTCACTAACAATAGTTTTAGAATTTTCTTCTTCAGCCTTATTATTGTTTTATTTAGGGACTGATGATATATTTTCCTTATAGAAAGCTCTGGGTAGCTTGCTATATTTCTCTATTTTTAGAAAAAAGTTGATATGATATGAGTAGTTTTTTCTCAGGGCCAAAACAAGAGGGTTTTTTTTTTACCTTGGGGCAAATGTTTGTTTTTTGGTAGGGCCATCATTTCAATTGTGTATGCATTCATATCAGGATGGGGGAGATCCATCTTTCAGAGTATGTCCATTGCTCTTGTATAATATGGGTAGGGAAGGAAGTACCATGACAACATGAAGGTTGGGTTATTAGTCCATGTGGTAGTGTGGTCACTGATGGATATTCAGGAGTAAATTCCATCAGTTCCTGCTCAAAGGAGATCCCATACAATGTATATTCTACTAGATATATGAAGTGAAAGAGGGTCACAACACATTTTAGTATTATAAATGACAATTTTGTTATCTGATTCCAAGTCCCAAAGCACAGATTAAGTGATGAAAAATTGAAAATTAGCAAAGAAGATTTTTATTGTAAGCTTAAAATTCACAGTAAGATGTGCTTGTGGCAGTATGGAAAAGAGGCAAGAAAAGAATGGAAAGGCAGGAGAAGGTCATGTACATAGTAAGTGCTTAATACATTTTAGTCAAATCAACAAACATTATGTGCCAGGCATGGTGCAGATGCAAAAAAAAAAAAAAAAAAGAAATAAATAAATAAAAAAAAGAAAAAAGGCAAAGATAGCAGACCCTTCTCTCCAGGAGCTCACAGTTGAACAGGGGAGACAATTCTATTAGTCTGAATAGAGAGAGAAAAAAAATGATGTGAATTGAAAAAATACCAATAGATATATCACTAGAAGGTAGAAGGAGGGGAAAAAAGGGTGAAATGCGAGGAAAGTTGAGAAAAACAAAACAGTGATCAATCAGTGAGCAATCAGCATTTAAGTGTGTATGGAACTGAAAGGGAGGTTTTCAAATAGAAGAGAGAAGGAATAAATTCCAAGGGGAAAAAACACAATGAATCTATAAATGCCTCATATAAGTTAGCTACGTGTGTCCAGAATGTCAATTAATTATCTTCTTCTCCCAAGTTTCCTAACTTATAATGTGTTTTGGAATTAATACTCATGGTATGCAAATAAGGCTGACCACATATTATGATATGTGACTCACTAAGACTGATAAGGAGCTTATTTTCTTGGGTATTATCTTGTCTTTCCATGCCCAAGTTTCTCATTGGCATTCCAATTTTTCCAAAGACACAACATAGGCACATACTGTTCTGAGCAACATTTAATTTTATCAGAGAACTGCTGGCTTTGTTTCCTAATGGTCTAACTAAATACCATTTTATTCCTCTCAATGCTTTCACATTGCTTTTTGAAAAATATTCCTATGCATCTTTGGATGCATATTTTTTAAAAAGAAGGAATACAATCCATTTTAGTCTGCAAATGCACATTCATAGAGGATTATCATTAATATTATGTAAAATATCTTGGAAAGTATTAAAAAGTATTTTCATAAGTCAGAAATGTGGTTTAAGTCCATTCCTTACGCACCTACTATTTATTAAGTAACATACACTATGATAGGGGTGAAGGATAAAAAGATAAAATATGACACTGTCCTCAAGACATTTACACTCTCCTGGGCTGATACAAAATGTGCTCAGATGAGTGTAATATAAGGTAGGTGGTAGATACACTCAGACAAAATGTTCTGGGAAAATTTGGGGAGGGAAAAAATACTGACAGCTGGGGGCAATTAGTGAAATCTACTTGGAGCAATTGGAATTCAAGCTGAGTGTGGAAGAAAGATAAAGGATTTAGGGGGGAAAACCAACTAGATATGAGGAGAGAGTCAACTCAGGCATTAGGAACTTGCCTATTCAGTCATCCTTGGGAATATTTTCAGTAATCATTTTTCATCCAGTTAACCTTTTAGCTGTTTAGATTAGTGGCAGAATAATTTCCTCCTCCTTCACTTGTTTCCAGACAGACCAAAAGATCTCAGGAAAGCAGACCCCCATCATGAGTCCAGTGATTGGACTATAAGTAAGTTTGTGTTCATTAGAAACTCCTTACTGGAATTTTAACTGTAAAGTCACTTTCTGCCACATAGTAGGTGCTTAATAAGTGTTTGTTGGAGGGAGGCGCAGCTAGGTGGATCAGTGGATTGAGAGCCAGGGATAGAGACAGGAGGTCATACTTCCTAGTGCTGTGACCCTGGGCAAGTCCCTTAAACCCCTATTGCCTTGTCTTTACTGCTCTTCTGCTTTAGAACCAATACACAGTATTGATCCAACAGGAAGGTAAGAAGTGCTTGTTGGATGAATGATAAGGCGGGATTCTCTTGAATCAAAAGGAACCTTTACCTTTTAAAGGGACATATATTGGTGTCTTTCTTTGTCTCGCTCTTCTCCTTCAGCTAAGAAATCATGTCTTGAGTATTCCGTTCTTCTTCCTCATTGTCTACCTGGTAGAGACTTTTAAATTCTGCTTCTTTTTCTCTTTTTTCCTTCCTGTCGAAATGAAGTGCTTTGCTCTAACCCTTCGCCTCCTCATTTTCTTCCAACAGGCAAAAGACAATATACTTGTTTGCACTGCACTCCTTTTTCTCTTTCTACCTGTTCCTAATAGGAGCAGAAGTTATTGGTTCTTTTTATTTCCCTTGTTTTTCCCTTATCTAGAAGAAAATAAAGTAGGAGATTCTTGGTCCCATCATCCTCTCTCTTCAATTTCTTTTGTCTGGTAGAAAATTTCTCATTTCCTCGTTTTTCTGTGTTTGGGTTTGAGAAGTCTAAAGGACTTCATATCAAGCTAGGTCCAATTGGGCCCATGAGATATAATTCATCTTTCAGAAATAATAATATTTTCACTTTTCCAGGATTATTATTATTCATTCTATGGAGTTATCTTTAATTCGTTTTTATGTTTTCATTTGACCAGGTATTTCATAGTTCACATTTTTAGTAATTCCTATAAAATCTCTCAAAATTCTGTATGGAATTCAAATATTTTAAAAATTATTTATTTATTTAGAATATTTTTATATGGTTACATGATTCATGATTTTTCCCAAGATCTCTACTCTGATAATTCTCATATATACCTGTCTTGCCCTACACTCTCTGCTGACTTTCAATATCACATCTCCAAATACGTTCCAGACATTTTGAATTGGGTGTCTCCTAGATATCTTAATTTCAATGTGTCTGAAACAGAACCATCTTTCCCCCTAAATCTTTGCCTCCTCCTACCTTTTCTATTAGTATAGAGGGCAATATCTTCCTCCCAATTTCCCAGGATCTCAATCTAGTAGTCATTCTGGAGTCTTCATTATCTCTTATCCTACCTTCCAGACCCAATTTGTTGCCAAGGCCTGCAATACTATCTTTGTAACATCTCTCAAATACATTTCCTTCTCCCCCTCCAACATAGCTACCATTCTAGTCCAGACCTTCATCACTTCACACCTGAATTATTGCAATAGTCTGCTGATGGGTCTCAAGTGTTTTCTCACTTCAATCCATCATCTGTTCAGACATTAAGATGATTTTCCTAACATGAAGGTCTGATCCTTTAAATGCCCCAATTCTGTAAACACCAGTGAATCCCAATTGCTCAAAAAAAATCATGGATTTACACTTAAATTGTGGTGTCTTATGCAAGCCAGGGGGTGTCCTGACTACGATGACTGTCAGGAAGTGAGAAACATAGATGTTGGGAAAATTGGAACTAGGGACCAAAAGGCAAATTTTCCCTAAAGGAAGTCCTATCTGTTCCCAGAGATTCAGGGACTCATTAACTCTTACTATATTGGCTCTCTTTACAGAGAGTTATTCTTTTATCCAGCCTCTGGATAGTCTTTAGGGAAGAGAGAAATAGGTTTATTATATTTAAAACTTTTTTTTTTCAAGACGGATGGAAACATGCATTTATTAAATGGTTAGTACATACCAGACACTGTATTAGGACATATATACTGATTAAAAGCAAAATGAGGAAAACCAGGGAATCAATGTACACAGTAACAGCAATGTTGTAATGATGATTAGTTAATGAAAGATTTGGCTACTTTGATCAATTCTAAAGGACTCATAATGAAAAAATGCTATCTACCTCCAGAGAGAGAACTGATGAACTCTGAGTGCAAATTGAAATACAATTTTTTGAAGCTTCTTCCCCCCCCCATTTTTAAAAATAAGGAAATATGGTTTGCATGATTTTACATGTATAATCAATATCATTTTGCTTGCCTTCTCGCTGGGTAAGGAAACGGTATGATGGAAAGAGAGAAATTTAATGTGAAACTCAAAATTTAGAAAGGAAAGAATGATAAAAATAAATGAATAATGAATCAACTACAAAGACAATGTCTTTATTATTCTACATTATAATAAAATAAATCTTCTCTATTATCATAACTCTTCCTTTTCTCCAACTAAATACATAGGCATATATCCAAATCAGGCCGTGGCTCCAGAAGTCCATCCATTTTTTAAAATCTGTCTACAAAACTTTCCCTAACTTTTTCTCAACTTTTTAATAGTATATGGGTACTAATCTGACAGCTGTTGACAGCAGTTTCCTGAAGAAATGATTAGTATTAATATTGTGGTTCTTAATTTCAACCTTTATTAAAATTATTTTCTCTTAAAGATTAAAGTATTTGTTTTCTGGTCTTATTTGTATAGGCTTTGCTCATCTGAATGATTGTCTACCTGCATCAAAAGAGTAGGCAGAAGACAACATTTGCTGGGATTAGAAAAAGAGATGTAGCATTTCTTTTTCAAATCCTGTCATATTTGAACCCAGGACCTCTTGTCTCTAGGCCTGGCTCTCAATTCACACTGAGCCACTCAGCTGTTCCTCTAGAATGAATCATTTTTGATAGAACAGAGTGAGTCTCACAAGGATAAACTAGCTACTATCTTCAACCCCCAAAATACACCTCCCTATTCCCTCTATCCTTCCAGTCTTCTTAGTTTTCAGTACTCCCATTATTCTTGATTCCATACTGAATTGAAACTATTCTCTTCCAAGTTACCAGTGTTCTCTTACCTGCCAAATATGATGACTTTTCTCCAGTCCTCATTCTTTGCCTCTTTGAAAAGTTTAATGTTATTGCCTCGCCTCCTTTTTAATATTCAGTTTCTCCTTTTTGGATTATTAAAAATGATGGAAATGGGCAGCCAGCTGGTTCAATGGATTGAGAGCTAGGTCCAGTGACAGGAGGTCCTGGGTTCAAATATAACTCAGACATTTCCTAGCTGTGACCCAGGACAAGTCATTTAACACCTACAACCTAGCCCTTACCATTCAGTATTGATTCTATGACAGAAGGTAAAGGTTAAAAAATGATGGAAGTATATCAACTATTAAAAACTATCATATCCATAATTATTACTAAATTTGAAACAGAATTTTCTTTTCTATTTAAAAATCTCCTAAACTAGAGCCATGATGGTAGAAAAGGCACAGGGACTCATTGGACCGCTACTAAATTAGTCTCCAAAAAGTAATGTTATAATACCTTAAAACTAATTCTGGAGCAGCCTAACCCACAAAAAGACAAAGTGAAATAATTTTTCATCCTAAAAGAACTTAGAAAGCTTGCACAAGGAGTCTAGTGCAATGGGGTAGAGGTAAAACACAGTATACCAGAGCAGGCTCCACTGAGGCAACAGGCTTTTGGTGCAGCTGAGGAAGCAGCCAAGGCTTCTGGAACTCTCAGCCAGAGATGATAAAGGGGAAGGGTCAGACAACTGCTCAGAAGCAGATTACAGGGATACCTTTGCAGGCTCTGGGTACAAGATCCATGTCCCATTGCCAGGTCTTAGCTGTGGGACACGGAGTGAAGAGGAGCACCAACAGACAATAGTACTTGTAGCCACAGGGATGGAAGGGACCATGATTACGGTTTCAAGGAGAAAAGGAGTGCTTGGGGTTACTAACAGACCAGAGTACAGGCTGGGAGAATATTAAACACAATTCTCCTCACATCATACCACCTGAAAGAACTGAAAGTAGATAGATCCCCAGTGACAGCTCTGAAGACAGCTGCACAAAAAAACCTGAAGCTTGGAACAGTGCTCCTTTTACCACAGTTAGAACCCAACTTTAACAGCTATTTTTTAAACTAAAAGGAAAGAAAAAGGCAGGAAAATGAGCAAGCAACAATAACAACAACAAAAAAAGAAACTCAACATAGAAAATTGTTTTGGTGATGGTAGAGTCAAATTTAGAAGACAACAAAGTAAATACTGCTGCAACCAAAACCTTTAAGAAAAATATTACTTGCTCTCGTCCCAAAAGAATTAACAGAGTAGCTCAAAAAGGATTTTTAAAAACCAAATAAGAGAGTTAGAAGAAAAATTGGGAAAAGAAGTTAGGGTGTTACAGGAAAATCATGAAAAAAGAATCAACAGCTTGGTAAAGGGGGCACAAAAAATACTTAAGGAATTAATATCTTAAAAACAGAACAGGTCAATTGGTAAAAAAGGCACAAAAACCTAAAAAAGAGAATAATTTCTTTAAAAGCAGAACTGGCCAAATGGAAAAAATATATAGAAAAATTCAACAAAGAGAAACTCTTCTGGAAAAATAGAATTGACCCTTTGGAAAAAGAGGTACAAAAAATTCACTGAGGAAAAGAACTCTTTACAGAGTAGAATTGGCCAAATGGAAAAGAAGGTACAAAAGCTCATTCAAGAAAATCATGTCTTAAAAATTAGAATTGGGAAAATGGAAGTGAATGATTCCATGAGACATCAAGAAATAATCAAACAAAATAGAAAGAATGAAAAAATAGGAGAAAATGTAAAACATCTCATGGGAAAACTATTTACTTGGTAAATAGGTCCAGGAGAGACAGTTTGAGAATCTTTGGATTATCTGAAAGGCATGATCAAAAAAAGCATTTAGACATCATCTTTCAAGAAATCACAAAGGAAAACTACCCTGATATTCTAGTGCCAGAGGACAAAATGGAAATTGAAAGAATCTACCAATCACTTCCTGAAACAGATCCCAAAAGGATAACTCCTAGGAATATTATAGCTAAATTCCCAAACTCTCAGGGCAAGGAGAAAATAATACAAGCAGTCAAAAAACAATTCAAATATTGTGGAGCCACAGTCAGGATAACACAAGACTTAATTGCTTCTATGTTAAAGGATTGGTAAGCCTGGAATATGATATTCCAGAGGGCAAAAGAGGTAGGACTTCAATAATCACTTACCAAGCAAAACTGAACATAATCCTTCAGGTGGAAAAATGAATATTAAATGAAATAGAGGACTTTCAAACATTCCTGGTGAAAAAGACCAGAGCAGAAAAGAAAATCTGACTCTCAAATATAAGATCCAAGAGAATCATAAAAAGGTAACTAGGAAAGAGAAACCAGAAGACATTCAATAAGGTTAAACTGTGTACATCCCTACATGTAGAGATGATTTTTGTAACACTAAAGAACTTTGTCATTATTAGGGCAGTTAGAAGGAATATAGATAGACAGAGGGTGAAAGTGTGAGTTGAATATGATGGAGTGATATAAAAATAAAATAAAATTAAGACATGAGAAAGAAAAATGCATTAGGAGAAGAGGGAAGGGAAAATAGAATTTTTATTTCACATAAAATCATTATACATAAAAGAGAAATGAAAAAGGGTTCACAGTGGAGGGGAAGATGAGAAAGGTGTGGAGGAAAGCATGTGAACCTTACTCTCACCAGAATTGGGTCTAGGAAGGGAGAACATACACAATCAATTGGATATAGAAAGCTCTCTTATGTTATAGGAAAATAGGAGTGAAAGGGAATAAGAGAAGGGAGGTGGAGTCGATATAAAGGAGAATAAATTGGGGGAGGTGGAGGTCAGAAATTAATTCTATTCTAATTCTAACTAACTATTTCTCAAATACAAAGAGAAATTAGATGGATACAGTGGAAAGTGGAAACTGAAGCAAGTTTTGGACCTTCTTCCACTCAGGTGGAACAAACAGCAGTTGGAATGTTAGAGAGAAGATATTGACAAGAATGACAATTGGTGGGAGGAGGGGCAATTTAGAGTGAAAGTTGGTCTCATGACTCTCTCTCTTCCTGGCCCTCAGACTAGAAGGAGCCTCTCTCCCTGTCTTGGGATAGACATTCTTCTATTCCTGATTTCCCCAACTGTGTGCTCTACCTGGATTACTGTGATCATCTCATCAAACAAAAGGATTTAAGGGAAGCGGTTTGAACTGTAAGACTGGTCTTTAGGGGCATCTGCCTGAAGAGACAGGCCTAACCAGCTCTGAAGGTCAGAACCTTGTCTTCCTCTTGCTGTCTACTACTAAGACTTTGAATTTAAGAAAACTAGCATAGATTAGCATAGAAAGGAATAAAAGAAACCCTCCACCAGCCTGCGAGGCCTGACTTCAGCTAAAAGCTGAGACAGACTCAAACCCATTTGGGGAAAAGTATAGGGAAATCCCGATTCCCTCTTCCCTGACACCTCCCCAATCCAAACTTGTTATTAAAATTCACCTTTATTTAAATAACCACAGTCAGATAAGAGGACTATCATTTTAGGGGACATAGAGGGATCGGAACCCAAGGACAGTCATTCAACTATAAACGATCCTTATTGGACCCCTGTTGGACAACTTGGTCTGGGGGGAGGCCTGTCCCTCAGGGGGATCCATGCTTACCTGCCCTGGGGTATCTTCAACATCAATTAATAGAGAAGACATCCCCTCAGGCTATCACAGTTGGCCCATTTCTCAGAACCCCATTTTCAAAGAGCCTCTCAGCATGGGGTATGTTAAGATTAAAAATTTTACTTTCTCTGCTAAAGTATTATATATTTAAAGGTTTATTAAAGATTAAGAAATAAAGAAAATATAAAATAAGAAAGCATGTGGCTAGGAGGGCCAAAAGGCCCATTCAGTTTCACTCACTACATCTTGGGCGATGTGTGTCCCTAGAAGCGGAAGCCGAGAGAGAGAGAGAGAGAGAGAGAGAGAGAGAGAGAGAGAGAGAGAGAGAGAGAGAGAGAGAGAGAGAGAGAGAGAGAGAGAGAGAATGAGAGAGAGAGAGAATGAGAGAGAGAGAATGAGAGAGAGAGAGAAAGAGAGAGAGAAAGAGAGAGAGAGAGAGAGAGAGAGAGAGAGAGAGAGAGAGAGAGAGAGAGAGAGAGAGAGAGAGAGAGAGAGAGAGGCCTGAAGTAGGCGGAGTTAGTTTAAATAATAATTTGTTCTCGACCCAGGTGGGAATTCAGGTGAGGTTACAAAGCATTCTGGGAAGTGGCCAAGGACTTCTGGGGATTGAAGTCTGGTGTTCAAATCTCCATTTTTACAGGTATCTCTCTCCTTTTACCTCACCAGCAGCCATATTCCCTCTCTCCCTTCAACCCCTCCATTCCCTATTACAAAATCTTCCTTATCCCCAGTACCCCCCTTCAATCTTCTACAGTTTCTTTACATATTACACTACATAAGAATATAAGCCATTCCTCAATTGATAAATAGTCAAAGGATATGAACAGTTAGTTCTCAAAGTAGTTACAGCTCTCTATGGTCATGCAAAAAGTGCTCTAAATCACTATTAATTAGAGAAATGCAAACTAAAACAACTCTTAAATATCATCCCATACTCATCAGTCTGGCTATTATGACAAAAAAAATGACAAAACATGGAGGGAATATGGGAAATTTGGGACACAAATGCATTGTTAAGAGAGTTATGAACTGATTCAAATATTCAGGAGAACAATTTGGACCTATGTACAAAGGGTTCCTAAACATAGGAATACCATTACTAGGTTTGTGTCTTAAAGAGTTAAGGAAACAGAAAGAAGGACCTATATGTACAAAATTTTTTTTAAATTGCTCATTTTAAGGGGGCAAATATTTGAAAAGTGAGGGGATATCCATCAATTGGTGAATGGCTGAGTAAGTTATGGTATATAGTTGTAATGGAATATTAGTATGTTGTAAGAAATAATAAGCCGGAGAAAATCAGAAAAACCTGGAAAGACTTACACAAACTAAAGAAGAGTGAAATAAGCAGAACCCAAAGAACATTGTTCAGTGAAAGGAATATTTTACAGCAAAGAATTGTGAATATCAGCTGTTCTCTCAATGATACAAAATTATCCCAAAGGACTCATGATAAAAAAAAAATGCTATCTGCTTTCAGAGAAAAAAACTGAGTCTGAATCCAGATCAAAGCAAACTTTTTTCACTTTCTTAATTGTTTTTTTTTCTATTGGAATTTCCTTCCACCAAAGGATAAACACAGAAAAGTAATTTACATGATTGCACATGTAAAATCTATGAGATTGCTTACCATTTCCAGATAGATGTGGAGGTTGCAGGGGAGGGAGAGAATTTGAGACTTGATATTCTTTTTTAAAAATTTTATTTAATTAGATGATTTAGAATATTTTTCCATGATCATAAGACTTCTATTCTTTCTCTCTCCTCCCCTGACCCTCTTCCCATATCTGACAGGCAATTCCACTGGGTATAACATGTGTCATTGATCAAGACCCATTTCCATATTATTAATATTTGCACTAGGATGATCTTTTAGAATCTTAGAAGTTGTCCTGTGCTCTCTTGGACTCTGGAAAGGTAGGTAAAGTGGGGGAGGGGTGATGAGCTCACCCCTTGGTGGGGGAAATTTTGCCCCCTTTTAGCATGGAAATGCCCTAACTTTGTCTACCTTCTGTGATGTCCCCTACTGTGGAACTCCTTCACTCGTTTGATTTTGGTTTTGTCATTTTGAGGCACTCTGTCTTGATCCGTAGAGAGGAGAAGAAGCGCGTTCTGCTTCTACTCTGGAGCCAAATTGACCCAGAAGTTGAGTCTTGATATTCTTTGAAAAATGTTGGAAACTATTTTTTACATGTAATTGGGGAAAAATAAAATAAAATTTAATACAGAGACTTCTAAAGAGTTTTAGTGAGTTTGGGACTTGTTTTTTAAAACACACATACATTCAAAAATGTGATATATTTTTATTAGTTTGTAAGAAGAACTGATTGAAACAGGGAAAATTAAAATTTCCTAGCTGAATTTCAACAAAAACCATAATTAGCGAATTACAAAAGATTGAAAAATGAGAACCATGATTTCATAAGTACAGCTAACTATGAATACTTTTATGCTCAACTCTATGTTTCTTTAGGAGGTATATTTTTCACATATCACAGCCATTGAAACCTAGCAACAATATAAACTGAACTTGGAATCAGGCCTTCAAGTTGCTATATCACAAAGTATTAAATACAGATTACCGAACATAAGGTATCATTATTAACAATATCTTTGTGAGAGCAAAACTTTTTTTGTGCTCTTATTAAAATAAACTATTTTTTTCCCAAAATGTTATTTCATCTGAAGCTCAACTTTTAAAGTTTTCTTTTGTAGGGTCTGAGTGTCAGGATGTCCTATAGTAGGAATGAAAAATGAACTCAGAGAAAATCAAGTCTAGGTTATTCATTTGTTTGGCTAATATTTGTCAGGAGAAGCAGTTTTTAGGAAACTTATAACTGATCAAAATATTCCAAACCAATAGTGAATAGATAGTGCAACAACATCTATATATAAAATAGGAAAATCTGATTATTGGGGGGATATTTGCATGAAGAAACACGGCATTACCATGAATCATATATCCAGGCAGATTACCAAAGATTTCCTCACCTCTGATTATATACTGTGTAAGGATAAAAGCAATCTGAAAGGAATGAATAGAAAAGTTAATCAAGTGAAAAGCTGCAAAGCTAAAATTGGACCTCTTTGAAAGCTATGATCCTCAAAAACAAGTTATTAATGAAGATCAATATTATGGAAATGACTCTGACTTTGCCTCTGTGTATGAGCAACATGTTTAGTGCTGCAAAGTATTTTTGGAAAAATCTCAAGGCTTATATTAATTTATTGCCAAAAGTCAACAATGTTTGACATTAACTTAAAAATGATGTATATATGTTAGTCGATATGCTGTTTTTATTTTTTTAAACTCTTATGCCAAGTTGAAAATTTCATCTATCTTGTTATCTCCAGGCAAAAGTCTGATTAGTTGTCCTGATTTCACCATCCTAAGTCTTTCTGGCAATGTTCATTCTAATAAAACAAGGGAGGAGGTAAAAGGTTATACATGTGAAAAACAAGAATTTTGAAGAAGTAGTTTATGATGAAGATAGACTCATTAACTCCATCTAATCCTTTTGGTTTTGTCTCCCCTAGAAGTTCATTTGCATAGACAATCTACTCATGGTTATTAGGAGAGGGATATGGAGAATGAAGCCCCAGTGACTTAGACTTACATGACACTTTATGGTTTATTTGAAAACAGATCATTACAATCATCATTAGATTGAAATAGAAAATGTTAATCTGTGTTATACTATTACTTGTTACAATGCCTGGATGCTCTGACTTGTGACTAGAGAGCAGCTGCTGGTATGGGACACTTGCTACAGAGATGCTGAGAGATACTTGCTACAGGGGAATGTTGAGATAGGGGAATGCTCTGGCTTGAGACAAGAGAGTGATGCTACTAAGTATGGGGACACACCTGATGGTACTTAGTTACAATTGAAGTAGAGGTACTACAGAGATAGAGAGATATGGAGCCACAGGGATGCTGCCACAGGGAATTGCTCTAGATTGATACTGGGGAATGCTCTGGGGTTTGCCTACTGATCCCTACTGATGACTAGTGGATCAATACTTCTCCTAATCTCCTCCTACCCTCTCTCCCAACCTCCTTCCCCCTCTTCTCCCTGTCTCCCTCACCTCCCAGTTCTTTTTGAAGACTTTGGCTTCTTACCTCCCCCTTGAGTGAACTATAAATGCACTCTTTTGTTTTCCTTTCAAGTCAGGGGGTTTATTGGGAAACAGGATGGGAAACTGAGGTAAGAGGGATAAGGGTGTCCCTAATCTAAAATGAAGATTATGAGGGCTTGGGAAGTCACAACTGTGACAGAGGGACAGTCAGAGATGGAGGACAACAGTTAACATCTTCTTCACAAAGTCATCAAGGTCTCTCAGCCCATTTTCAGGACCCCCCTCCCCAAGGGTCCTTCAGCCTGGGAAAGAACTAACACATTAGTTCAGGGCTTCTCTCCTTCAGCCAGCCACCAAGAAAAGTCTCTCCTTCAGCTTGGCTTTCCTCCAACTCTTGGTCAGAGAGCAGAGGTTTCTCCCTTAGTCAGAGAGCCCCAAAGCCAAAACAGCCCCACAAGGGTCCTCAGCCAGCTTCAACTGCCAATTCCTGGGAACATTCAGTTTGAAACCTTCTTCTTGATTGACAGCCAGGTCCCCAGCCTTGGTTCTTGCAACTTGGCTTGTCCTGCAAAATTTCTCTCTCTTCATGTCTCTACCACAACCCCAGTGATTTCAATTTGACCCTAAGTAAGATAGAATCTTCAAATAGCTAGCAGAAATGAATGAGTTTCAAAGACAAATTAAATACCCACAAAATCTAAATAACTTGCTGGTTGGTCTATATACCTAAAAAATCCTTAGCCCCTGGGACCTAATACCTCCTTTTGGAAAGAAAGTCACTTTCCTTCTTTGATAAATGGTAAGTTTAAGACTTTTCTTTTTCAGTAAAGTAGCCAAAGATATGAGAGGGAGGAAGATAGTTGAGGGGGGGAGGGATAACAGATATAGACACAGAGTCAGAGACAGAGAGAGACAAATAAAGACACAGAGAGAAGCAAAGAATTATATATATATATATATATATATATACATACACATGTATATGGCTAATCATTATTAAGTTATTTATAGCTTTAGCACATCTTTTAAGAGTCAATCAGAATAAACAGAAGAGAGTATTGAAGTATTGGTCCATATACTTACATGTACATCTTTGTAAAGGCCATGTTACTATAATGTGCTGCTTTGGTCCAAGATTTCAAAGAGCAGAAAGAAAGCTTCCAACTCAGTTGATCTAATCACATGATTAATTTGAAGAATACACTACTCAGACATTTAGGAAGGATATAGCATGAAGGGCATTCTGCCATACTGTCACCCTTCTAGGGTCCCTCACTTTGTATGGCTCAGGAAAATCAGCATATATTCCTGTTTCCAGGAAGTCAGCTCTATCCAGAAATAGTTTAACTTCTCAATAGCTCATAGCCATTAGGGATATGTGGCTATATATTGAGACAGACCAAGGGAGATAGAATGTCTTCAAAGTGCACCTACTTTATGTTAAGTAGTACAAAGATATAATTGAATACAATAATTATGAGGAGATTATATAATGTTGGTAAACCTCTGGTCCTCCTCTTCTTCCCCCTTGGATCACGTACTTCTCCCCACTTTGGGCATGCTTAGTTAGTATTCCAGGCATGCAAGATTCGATGGCTCTTTGCTTTCTTTAAAGTATGCTTGATATTCCCCGCCTAGCTTAAATTTAATAAATGGAGGCTTTGTTCTGGTCATGAGAAAATGAGGGGCTGGTACTGTGGAGTGATGCAGAATTTTCTGGATGACTAAGGAACTGGAAAGTCTGATGAAGCATAAGTGATTGAACTAGGAATGAGTGTGCATATAAAAGGTTCAAAGTTGATAATCTCTTCATCTTTTCTCTTTTGATTGAGATTACAGTGAACTTCCAGGTGCAGTGCCTTATCCCCTTCTACTTCTTAGACACCATGTGTCCATGAACATATGGTCCCTCCATTACTTTAGTAATTATTTTTTCCTGATTTTTTTTCTGAACCAAGATCTGGACTTGGAATTGACCAAATTGTGACCTACTAAGTGTTGAAGCATAAGAAAAGTGTACAATGGTTTGTTTCCTCAACCATCAGAGTCAATAATTGAGACCACTGGAGCTTCTAGCAGTAGCTTCTTTGCCAGGGAGGGGCTGGCAACTGAGAAACCTGCTTGATATAGTCTTTGTTTTTATTCTTTAATATTTTTCAGTCATGTCTGATCCTTCATAACCCTATTCGTTTTTTTTTTTTTTGGCAGAGATACTGACATAGGTTGCTATTTCCTTTTCTAGTTCATTTTACAGATAAGGAAACTGAGGCAAACAAGGTCAAATGAATTGCCTAAGGTCACATAACTAGTAAGTATATAAGTCCTGCTTTGAACTGTGGAAGATGTCTTCATGACTCTAGGGTCAATGCTCTATTATCGGTGCCACCTAAATGCTCCTCAGTTTATAGAATTGACCTGTCCACTGTGTCAAAGTCCTAGGTACCAGCTCTACTGAGCAAGGGAGTGATTTATGCATCACAATACCTTGCCCTGGAAGAGAACTTGGTGAAGACTATGCAGGAAGAAAAGGACTTGTAGGGCCAGGAGTCATAAGGTAGTCTTTGACTGTACATGTTTACTATTTGTGTGCCTCACTATCTATACACATTAAGTTGGAACCCACTCTTCTCAGATCTTCTCAGAGCTCTCCAAGGACAAGTAAATGCAGAGGAAAGAATGCATTCTCAGTTTGGGGGAATCCTTTTGCAACTTGTCCTTGCTATAACTTCTAAGTAAATATCACTTTGTAAAAACTAATTGGTATTGATTAGTTGATTGGAATTGAGATGAGCACACTTGACAGGAGTTCATGATGAATAGCATTAGAAGCCACAACCCCTCAAGGTTATCTCTTGAATCTTAGGGGAAGAGTTGTCAGTTACCCTCTGAAGTCACAACCTGCTAATGCAAGTAGGTGCCCAGAAGTTATATATATATATATATATATATATATATATATATATATATATATATATATATATATATATATATATATATATATAATGCTAAGAACAAAGATTGGTAGAATTCTTTTGGAATCAGGATCTGTTTTCATGTAAATACATCATTCATTCTGGGTATCTTTATCTGCATGCCTGTCTTCTGGGAAAAGGAATCTAGTATAACCAACTTGTATCATGTAATGGATAAACATGATACCAGTACAAGGTAATATGTCATTAATATTAATTTATCTTTCAGAAAAAATAGTTTAAATATTTTATTCTCAAAATTCTTATTTCCTACCAATAATAAAGTGGGGTTAATATTCAGTACTGGTAGAATATAAAGGAAGTTATTTAACTTCCTTAGGGCTCAATTTTCTCATCTGTAAATTGCAGAAGTTGGATTATATGGACTCTGAGGTCTCTTTCAGCTGTAATTCTTTGATCTCATAATTTAATGATCTCAAGCAACATCTCAGCAAAGTGCTGTCCAGTGGTTTTTAACTTATGGACTAGAGTTCTCTAGAGGACAATGAGACTTTTGCAAAAGGTCATCAAGTCTTTATATGCAGCAAGCATTGTCACTGTGAATTTTATGCAGCTTTGAAGTACAACACATGATCACATGATATAGTGATTTCCACCCCACCCTCATGTTTCCATCATCCACTTAATGAAATGACAGGTTTTACAAGTAGATAACCACTAAGTGTCATGATTTTTTTCTCTTTCTGGCTTTGAATATTTACATTCAGATTTGTAAAGGGCATGAAACTTTGAAAGGTTCACACTCTGAAGTAACCCATTCAAAGATTGAAAAGGGTGAAACCTGGAGTTCGTTTATACTTTGTAAGAGATTTGCCCTTTTTAGACTTTGATGGATCTGTGTAAAGGAAGTAGAGAGAAGTGTTTTTTATGTTCCTTCATTCCTTTAGGAGGTGTAAATA
Source organism: Monodelphis domestica (assembly GCF_027887165.1). Lineage (NCBI taxonomy): Eukaryota > Metazoa > Chordata > Mammalia > Didelphimorphia > Didelphidae > Monodelphis > Monodelphis domestica. The sequence goes on from NC_077231.1 coordinate 118,707,311, forward strand.
AGTTCCTCAGCTTTATGGAACTTAAATTATGGAATTAAAGGGGATAGTTATTGTCTGGCTGAAGAATCATTCAAATCCATCCACATCCCACCATGTCCATCCAGTGGACTTAAAGAAGCCAGCTATAGGGAAAGGCTTCACTTATTGAGAAGAAATCACTCATCTTTTCCTTTATTCTCCTTCCAGGGTGCATGGGGGGGCAGGAGAAAGGAAATAAAGGTGTGCATGTGTGTGTGTGTGTGTGTGTGTGTGTGTGTGTGTGTGTTGGTGTCTTGCCACATATTATCTTGTTTAGGAGAAGATATTATACAGAGGAGAGCAAAGCATGTGAATAGAGATGATAAATCTGATGAAGAACAAGCTCAGGAAGTCCTGCAAGACTCCAAGAAAGATATCCAGGCCCAAGAAAGACACCCAGCACCCAATGGGGAGCAGAATTAGGAACTACTAAACTCTTTGCACATTTACTCTTCTTATTGATAATATTTGTATTTATTAGTGAACAACAGGATTATGAGAAATATTTTGTTTCTATTATTTGTTACTATGCCATTCTAGTAGATGCCTTTTCTCTGAGACAATTATATCCACTGACTAACTACTGGAGAACTACTAATTGGGGTTCATGAGCTATATTTAATTCCATCATAAATTCCATTTAATTCCATCAATTTCCATAAAGCTGAGGACCTTATTCATACCTCCTAAAGAAACAAGTGTAAACACTAAAACTATAAGGATAATTTTAGTGTTTTGACTTAATATCTAAATAAGCAGTCGTCATGGGAAATTCCTAAATATGAAAATACCCAAGTCAGCTGGGATTTATGGAGATTTTAATTAATAAAGAAAGAAGGAATTAAGGGAAGGAGAGAGAGAGAGAGAGAGAGAGAGAGAGAGAGAGAGAGAGAGAGAGAGAGAGATTGAGAGAGAGAGAGAGAGAGAGAGAGAGAGAGAGAGAGAGAGAGAGAGAGAGAGAGAGAAAGGGAGAGAGAATTAATGTAAATTGCTCTGGCTCAGGCAGAGCCAAGCAGTGGAAAAAGGCTGAGACTAAGGGAGAGGGAGTCAGTCTTTATCACATACCACAAGACCGTCTCCAAGCTGGATTCTTCCACTCCGAACTGAAATTACTCTCCAAGCTGAATTCAATTGTCCCTGAACAGTTCCTTTGCCTCCTTTTAAAGAGATTTTTCTCTTATGTCACCTCCCCTAAATTTTCACATCTACCAATCACAGTAGATGCTTTTTTCCAGGACTGCCCATTCTTAGTTTTCACCTTCTTTGGTTTTCAGCTTCTCTGGTTAAATTAAATCTTCCTAGTACTTCACACCTCTTTGTTAAGCTTGCCTTTTGTAAGTTACTTAATCTTTTTAGATACTAATTTAACCTTTACAGGTACTTAACACCTTTTTGTATTATATCTAAAAATAGATTTAGCTTAAGGTCCTAGCTTTACTATAAGGTATGAGTTGGGGACTTTCATGTCCAATCAGGAGTTTACAACTTTATCTTCCCCTAAGGCATGGTCTGCATAGGGTGGAGTAATTTTAAAATTTCCCAATACATTCCTGATTCTTGTTAGACTAAGTATCTCCATTGTTACAATAAGGCAATAGTTTAAATAAAATCTTCTAAGGTACAGTCTGAGTAGTTTTTAAGATTCACACAAGGAAGCATAAAGAAGAAGCATGGTGTAGATTCACCTAATACTTTGATATGACAGTATTTATCCCCTACGGGAACCAACCTGTGCAAGTGAGATGAAAAGATTGCCTCAAGAGTGTTATACAACAAAGTAGGCAGCATGAATAGTGAGTATTTTGTTTTTATTGTCAAGGAATCACAAAATATAAGAGCTAGGTAGAAAGGACATTAAATGCTATATAATCAAACCTATACCTGGGCAAAAATCTCTTTTATGATGGTCTCACAAAGTGATCACTCAGTCTCTCCTTGAAGATTAATAAATATTGTGTAATTAGAGTCTGCTCCCCAGAACTCTCTTTCCCAGCTTCCCATTTTTGTTCTCATGTTATGTGCTTATGCTTTGAAGATAAAGTTGTGGGTATAGCTCCACCTTCTCTCTCTGCTTCCTAGAAGGTGGTTGTGGAGGTTGGGTGAGAGCCAGGCAGGAGAATTTTACCCACATGGTTTTACCTAGGCTTTATACTTTTATTCTTTTGTTTTTTCTATTTCAAGTGATTAATAATAAACCTTATAAAATATAATACTTGGAGTTATTGGACATTAAATTTAACATTATATAATAATCAGCTCTCAGGGGAAAAAATTTGAATCACTTTTAAGTCTAAGCAGGACCATTAACATTTTCTCCATTACTTTATTAAGACAGCTAATTGATAAAATAATAAATCAATCCTTGATTTCTAGTGCTTAATAATTTCTAAAGCATAAATACACTCAAATTTTAATAATTGGCTTTCAATTGCTGGTTGGAGCTGGTTTAAGGACACATTAGGGGTAACCCATTTCTTTCTCAAACTTTCATTCCACTTTTGGATAGATTTGTTAGGAATGTTACCTTAAAAATCATCAAAATCTTTAGAAAAGGTCATATCATGAACAAATTAGGGGAGAATGGAGCAAATTACCTATTAGATCTATGGATTAGTGAAAAATTCATGATAAAACAGGAGATAAAGAGATTCATGGAGAATAAAATGAACAAATTCACTACCTGAAATTTGAAAGTTTTACAAAACAAAACCAATATGGTCAAAATTAGGAAGCAGGAAACTGGAAAGATTTTTTTACAAGTTTCTCTGATAAAGGTCTCATTTCTCAAATATAATTGAAAGCAACTATTTATCAATTGGGGAATGGCTGTTATAAATTTGGCAGTTTTCAAAGGAAAAATTAAAAATGTCGGTAGTGATATTAAAAAATCTTCAGAGTGCTTAGAGGAAGAAAGAGATTTTGGAACTGAAAATAAAAATGAAATTACAAAAAAAAATTCAAAATCTGTTTCTCTCTGCAGCTTTCTATCCTTTGCTCCTACTTCTATGTGATGAAATCTAGAACTAGTTTAATCCTTGGATTTTTCCTTTGCACCTAACAGGAGTGGAATATTTAAAAATCACCTTCCTGTAAAAGTATTTGGCTGACTTCTGGTTACATGCCCAATTTTGCAGAACCAAAAGTGTCTGCTAAAGCTATGAAATACCTGATCACTTTAGCTACAGCATGCATTTGTCAAAGCAGATTTTCAGGACTCTGTTGCATGGAGATCTAACATCCCAAGGAAGTCATTTGTGGATAACTTGAAACATTTATTACTTCAACCACATTTTTGTACGAAAGCTGCAGAATAGAATCATTTTAAAAAATTCATTGATTAAGCATAATAAATATGAAAATATGCTTTCAAATGATCTCTCTCTCTCAAGTCTCTTTCTAATCCAGTCCATCCTTCACTCAGCTGTCAAAATGTCATTTCTACAGTGTGAGTCTGACTATGTTACCCCCTTTTCTCCATACCCTCACTTAAGAATTTCCAGAGACTTCTTATTACAACTAGGATCATATATAAATTCCTTTGTTTGACTTCTAAAGCCTTTCATAGCCTTTTTTTCTGTTTTCAGTCTTCTTAGACCTTATTCCTCTCAATGTATTCTGGAATCTAATGACACTGGGCTTCTTAATGTAGTATTCCCAGATTATTATGATATCCTACTGATTGGTCTCCCTGCCTCTAGTCTCTCCCCACTCCAGTCCATTCACTATTCATCTGTCAAAGTGAACTTCCTGAAGCACAGATCTGGGCATGCCACTCTCTTAGTCAATATACTTTAGTGGCTCTATATTACTTCCATAAATAGAAAATCCTCTATTTGGTGTTTAGAGCCCTTCATAATCTCACCCCTTCCTACCCTGCCAGTCTCCTTTCACCTTCCTACACTTCATATAGTACCCTATAATCCAGTGGTACTTGCCTGTTTGCTCTTCCTTGCCCAAGTCACTTGCTCCTGACCAGCATTTTCACCTATTGTCTCTCATGCCCATAATGGACTCACTCCTCATAGCTGCCTTTTGGCTTCCCTTAGCTTCTTTACAAGTCTCAGCTAAAATCTCATTTTCTAGTCTCTTCTAATGCTAATGTTTCTCTTTAAGATCATCTCCAATTTATCCCATATGAATGCTTTGGGGACATAGTTGTTTACATGCCATCACCCTAATTAGTGTGATAGAAGTTTCAAACCCTAGAACTGGAGTTACAGTCTGGGAAATTGACAGAGTCTCAGCCACAGTGCAGGAGAGACCCCAGGAGATGTTCTGGAATCTTGGGAGAGCAAGAGAGTCTGTCAGAGAGAGGCAGTTAGCTCTTCAATCCTGAAGCAGCCTAAGGAGAGGTCTGGTCAAGACTTTGCTCCTGAGGAAAGTCTTACATCTTTCTCCTGGTTATTGGACACCCTTGCTCCTACCAATTCCCAACTGAAGTGGTGGTCTGAGAAGACACCAAGCAGCTGACAAGATCACCTCAGCTCCTGGTGCCTGGGGTTGGAACTGTGCCCATGCACCAAGAGCAGGGCCATCCAAGCCTGAATCTCTCAGGGGCCCAAGGCTGCCAAGGCCTGGGTTCCCCAACTTGAGGAGGGAGGTAGGGGTAGCTAGAATAGGGATGCCTTTTTCCTACTTTCCTCACAAAAACCCTTTCCGCAGCCATTCCCTATGTTATTCCCAAATTGATCAGTTAGAATAAAGTTTGTCATATTCCCCAATTGACTCTAATGTGAGTGGTAAACAGTTCCAACTTGATGGGGGAGGGTAACTTTCTCTCTCATACAGGAGGAAACCTCTATACATTAGTAGTAGAGGGAAGTCAAGAGGCAGTTTGGGGGTGAGCAGTCATAGCTGAGGGGAGACTGAAGGGGGGAACTACTCACTCCCCCCTCTCCTCTCTGTTGGCCAAGTTAAACAGCAACTGTCTCCCCTGAACCCTGCTTTGAGAGGGGAGGTCTCTACTCTTTCTCCCTCTCTCTCTTTACCACCAGACTAACCCTCTATTACATTAGAATGTGAACTCTTGTGAAAACAAGAACTGTTTTTGCCTTTTAAAAAAAAATCATCAGCACTTAGCACAGTGCCTGGAAAATACCAAGCTCTTGATAAGTATTTCATGACCTAATTTGACATGTAGGTACTAGTTAGGTGGAATAGTGGATAAAGTGCTGGCTCAAGTCATAAAGACGAGTTCAGATCTGATCTCAAACATTCACTGACTGGGTGATCCTGGGCAAGTCACTTAACCTTTATTTACCTCAGTTCCTTATCTGTAAAATGGGGACACACCAGAGACAAAGATGGCAAACCACTCCAGCATCTTTGCCAAGAAAACCCCATGAGCAAAAGTCCATGAAGTCATGCAGAGTCAGACACAACTGACTGACTGAACAACAACAACTTATGATATAGGTATTACTATTTTTCAAAAGTGTTGCTAAACTCACAAATTTTCACTTGAGGAATCTGGGAAATTTTGCTTTAATAAAGGGATCTCTTTAATCCTAAAAGACTGGAAACTACTGATATAGTCCATTGACTCAGTGTTGCTGCTTGGGAAAACCACCGTTCCATGAGGAATTAAACCTAAGACTACTTCTATAGGTAGAGTAATTAGGGTATTTTTCTTTCATTGACCATTTTTTTTCCATTCATGGTCTCTAGATTTCTCTATACTTCTTTCTTACCTCCACTTTTTTCCATTCATGGTCTCTAGATTTCTCTATACTTCTTTCTTACCTTCCACTTTGTGGAAATTCTAGTTCCCTTCAAAAGGAAATTTCTTTCATAAAGAAAATTGTGCCATCTACACCAGGGGGTCTTAACTATTTCTAGTGTCATCGATTCAAATGACAGTCTAGAGAACACTATATATACCTCACAATAATATTTTAATGCATAAAATCCAAAAGATTATGAAGAAAACTAATTACATACAATCTATCTATCTGTCTATCTATCTGTCTATCTATCTATCTATCTATCTATCTATCTATCTATCTATCTATCTATCCATCTATCTATCCATCCATCCATCCATCTATCTATCTATCTATCTATCTATCTATCTATCTATCTATCTTTCTATCTTTATCTGTCTGTCTATCTATCTAACTGCATTGTAAGGATAATTTTAGGGTTGTGACCTAATCTAAATTAATTTTGGTCACCAGGGAATATCCCAAATAAAATACCCAAGTCAGCTTGGAAATTTATGGTGATTTAATTAATATAGAGGGAAAGAATTAAGGAGAAAAGAGAGGGAAAGGTATAGGATTTCTCCCACCTGGCCTGTGTCAGGGGGAGTTCAAAGTCCACCATGAGGTCTTTGAAGATTAGAGGCTATTTCTGAGAGGATGGTGTTTAGAAGGTAAAGGAGGAAAGAATGAGCCTTACCTCGGAGAGAGCTCAGAGAACTGAGACTAGGTTACTAGGCTTCTTCCAGTATGGTATCAAGGAAAACTCATCACTAACCCGGACAATAACTGCCATCACACCAAGATACTGAATGGCTCAGCACGCTGCCACCAGCCACCTATCCACCACCAAAGAGGCCAGAGAGAGGAAGTGATGTGAAATATATAGACAGTTTTTACATCATTTTCTTTCATCTCACATGTACCAATGGTAGCTTATGCTTGACCTAGGACAGCCAAGGGGTCTGTCAGTTGTTTCTGATTTGTCATTTGCTAGCACATGTCTGTCATAGCCCATCCTTCTAAATACTTAATCCTTAAGTATGGGTGTAGACATTCCCGTTTTTTGTTAGACTAAGTAGGGTGGAGTAATCTAAAGCTCACAGTATGCTAACTGAATATATCTAACATATGTAGTAATGTGAGCTATAAGCAGCATCCCTCCTTGGAAGACTTTGAGAGTCTCATTTGTCACTGGTATTCTATTTCACCTCCCCAACTATTCTTTCTCTGCATTTAATCTTTTGTAAAAGTCCTGCTGACCCAGGAAGACTAGGACTCCTTCTCCTAGAAAGGGACTCCAGGTTTGGGCAAACACAGATCAGTACGTTTGCTTGTCTCTGGATCATTATGCTTCTACTCCAAAGTAGAAATTCAGGAATAATCTCTTTAAGAAAACTCTTTTTATCTCAATTGGAAGATTTCCACAAAATGGATTAACAACTTCCTTTCTGAAGGTGACACCTTGTACTATTGTGCTATTAGAAATGATAAGCAGAGTGATTTCTGAAAAAGCTGGAAAGATCTACCTGAATTGATGTAGAGCAAAATAAGCAGAACCAGGAGAACATTATACATAGTAACAGCAATATTGTATGATGATCACTCTCCATAATGCAATGATGGATTTATGCAATTCCCAAGGATTTATGACAAGGAATGCTAACCTCCTCCAGAGAAAGAGCTATTGGAATCAGATTGATACAGATCAAAGCATACTATCTTTTTCATCAATGTATTTATGCTTTTATTGGAGGTTTTGTTTTTTTATGAGCAAGTTTTTGCAACAATGGCCAATATGGAAGTGTGCTTTGCATGACAATACATGTATGGCCTAGATCAACTTACTTATCATTTCTGAGTGGGAGGAGGGAAGGGAGGGAGGAGTTTGGGATCTTATAATTTTGGAAAATATATATTAAAAACCATTATTAACTGTAATTTGGAAAATAAAATATATTTGAATTTAAAAAGAAAGCTACTCCATGTATAAAATACATTGAAAGACTACGGTACTGACTTTTACCCTTATCTATTACTGGTTCATTTGCCTGTTAATTTTCTCACTCTAGATTCAGACAGTCTAGTGGAGGATACAGGTTGGCTATAAAGGATAGTTTTTTTTTAAACAATAGAATAGGAATTCTAGAAGGAACAATGAAAAGTTAGGAAAGAGTGGTATGAAGACCAGTAAGGAAGAAGATGAAGATATAGATGAAGAAGAGGGACTGGGAAGTAGTGACTAGGAAAAGGAAATTTGACTGGAGTCAACTATGATGGCTGCTCACACATGGCTCTCTATAGCTACTACTGTTCTTCTCAGAGATGACTATGCCTTTTCTTATCAGAAGATATGAAACTTGAATGAATTTCTGATACTATTCAGAGCTAATGTGAAGGCTCTGTGATGTTCAACAATCCCACAAGATGTTTCATATTTTAGTGTTTTAAGTATCAACTTCTTGGAAGAATATAATAGGAGTTATGGTTTACTATGTCATTTAAAAATATTTGCAATTTTTGTTTATAAACCTTTCAATCATTTCTTTTATGTTGGAATATGTAAGTAGCTGTCTAATAGCTAATATACTTTGTACATTGGATACTCTTCTAGGAGGGAAGTTGTCAATCCATTTTGTGGAAATCATCAACATAAGACAAAAAAAAAGCCTTAAGAATTGCCCCCACATTTCCACTTTGGAATAGGAGCATAATTGAGCCAGAGACAAGGATATAAGCTCATCTGTGTTTACCCAAATCTAGAGTCCCTTGCTAGAAGAAGGCACCCCAGTCCTCTTGGGCCAGCAGGATGGCTACTGAAGATTGAGGAGATGGAATAAAATAGTAATGGTGAGGGAGAGTCTCAGAATCTTCTCAAGAAAACAGATTAAAAATGCATTTGGTGAAATAAAGAGCCATGAAATGTGTTTTAGATAAGAAGTAGCCCTGAGTCACCTAGGAATATGAACTGTTGGGGTTTAATTCTGTTTCTCACTGGTATGGAAATATATGGGAAACTATAGCCCTTTGTGTAGGGGCAGCTAAGAGTGATTATATTATTTGTTTTTTTCTCCATAAAATTAACTTTGCTCTTATGAATTAATTAAAAGTTTTGTTATTTAATTTTTGATTGATTTCTTCATATAGAATTTATTGGATGAGGGACTGATTGAGTCAAATTTTCATAATTATAACTTCCCCAAACATCTCACATTGAATTTGGGGGAGCAAGGAGTTCAAAGTTGAATGGGACTGACAATTGAATAGGAAGGATGAGTTCCAGAAAGTTGAAGATTTTAAGTAACAAAACTTTCATGCAAACAGACACAAAAGAAATATGGCTTATTATTTATTCTCTGTATAATTATTCTCTGGAGAGAATAATAATGAGGGAAGGGCCAGGGGAAACATTCACACTCCAAATTGTGTGTTTGTCCCCTGCTGCTTGGTAGCGGCAGAACCAAGCCCAGAGAATTTTAGTCATGCTTTCATCTACTTGATGGTGTATAGGATATATAAGTTATTTATGTATGCTCATCAAATTTACTATCTGGCCATTCTGGACTCTATAATCAATATAGCATTAAGGTGGCATCAGAACCTTAGGATGATTTTTCAAATAAGATTGAATAGTAAATTACTTCACTGTCATTTCTCAATAGTTTGTGGGGAATGAGGTTAATTGAAATGCACAGATTTCAATAGCTAAAAGCTCCAACCTCCTTGCCAACCAATCTTTTGCCAGTACTGCTAAAAAGCAGCTAACTGACTAATCTAATTCTCACCTTCTTTCTCCAACATCCTCTGATGAAAGTGCTAATAAGAAGCAAAATGACCAAAAAGTGAGCAGCAGAAGGGAAGAGGAGCATGCCAGCCTTCACCATCCACTGAATGAGAATGTCAGTCCCTGAAAAATGCCAAGTTGATCATAGTGATGGAACAACAGAGGTTAGCTTTATGCTAGTCTTTCCTAGGGCAGTTACTGGAGACTACCATTGTGCATGAGGACAAGAATACCTTGGAACAGGACAGAGAGGTAGCAGGATGTATAGAATGCCAGGTCTGGAGTCAGGAGGACCTGGGTGCAAAATTGGCTTCAGATACTTCCTATCTTTGTGACTTTGGGCAAGTCACCTAATCCCCATTGTCCAGCCATTGCAACTCTCCTGTCTTACTAAGACAAAAGGTAAGGGTTTTTTTTTAAATTTTATAGTATTTTATTTGATCATTTCCATGCATTATTCATTAAAGACAAAGATCATTTTCTTTTCCTCCCCCCCAACCCCGTAGCTGACTCGTGATTCCACTTGGTATCCCATGTGTTCTTGATTCGAACCGATTGCCATGTTGTTAATATTTGCATTAGAGTGTTCATTTAGAGTCTCTCCTCTGTCATGTCCCCTCAACCACTGTAGTCAGGCAGTTGCTTTTCCTCAGTGCTTCTACTCTCACAGTTTGTCCTCTGCTTATGCATAGTGTTTTTTCTCCTAGATCCCTGCAGATTGTTCAGGGACATTATACCACCACTAATGGAAAAGTCCATTACTTTCGATTATACCACAGTGTATTAGTCTCTGTGTACAATGTTCTCCTGGTTCTGCTCCTCTCGCTCTGCATCACTTCCTGGAGGTCGTTCCAGTCTCCATGGAATTCCTCCACTTTATTATTCCTTTTTGCACAATAATATTCCATCACCAATATACACCGCAATTTGTTCAGGCATTCCCCAATTGATGGGCATCCCCTCATTTTCCAATTTTTGGCCACCACAAAGAGCGCAGCTATGAATATTTTTGTACAAGTCTTTTTGTCCATTATCTCTTTGAGGTACAGACCCAGCAGTGCTATGGCTGGATCAAAGGGTAGACATTCTTTTATCACCCTTTGTGCATAGTTCCAAATTGCCCTCCAAATTGGTTGGATCAGTTCACAACTCCATCAGCAATGAATTAATGTCCCTACTTTGCCATATCCCCTCCAGCATTCATTACTTTCCATAGCTGTCATGTTAGCCAATCTGCTAGGTGTGAGGTGATACCTCAGAGTTGTTTTGATTTGCATCTCTCTGATTATAAGAGATTTAGAACACTTCTTCATGTGCTTATTAATAGTTTTGATTTCTTTATCTGAAAACTGCCTATCCATGTCCCTTGCCCATTTATCAATTGGGGAATGGCTTGATTTTTTGTACAATTGATCTAGCTCATTATAAATTTGAGTAATTAAACCTTTGTCAGAGGTTTTTGTGAAGATTTTTTCCCAATTTGTTGTTTTCCTTCTGATTTTAGTTACATTGGTTTTGTTTGTACAAAAGCTTTTTAATTTGATGTAGTTGAAATTATTTATTTTACATTTTGTGATTCTTTCTGTGTCTTGCTTGGTTTTAAAGTCTTTCCCCTCCCAAAGGTCTGACATGTATACTATTCTGTGTTTACCCAATTTACTTATGGTTTCCTTCTTTATGTTTAAGTCATTCACCCATTTTGAATTTATCTTGGTGTAGGGTGTGAGGTGTTGATCAATTCCTAATCTCTCCCACACTGTCTTCCAGTTTTCCCAGCAGTTTTTATCGAATAGTGGATTTTTGTCCCAAAACCTGGGATCTTTGGGTTTATCATATACTGTCTTGCTGAGGTCACTTGCCCCCAGTCTATTCCACTGATCCTCCTTTCTGTCTCTTAGCCAGTACCAAATTATTTTGATGACTGCTGCTTTGTAATATAGTTTGAGGTTTGGGACTGCAAGGCCCCCCTCATTTGTGTTTTTTTTTCATTATTTCCCTGGATATCCTTGATCTTTTGTTCTTCCAAATGAACTTTGTTATGGTTTTTTCTAAATCAGTAAAGAAATTTTTTGGGAGTTCCATGGGTATGGCACTAAATAGATGAATAAGTTTGGGTAGGATGGTCATTTTTATTATATTGGCTCGTCCTATCCATGAGCAGTTAATGTTTTTCCAATTGCTCAAGTCTAGTTTTAGTTGTGTGGCAAGTGTTTTGTAGTTATGTTCATATAGTTCCTATGTTTGTCTCGGGAGATAGATTCCTAGGTATTTTATTTTGTCTAAGGTGATTTTGAGTGGGATTTCTCTTTCTAGTTTTTGCTGCTGAGCTGTGTTGGAGATATATAGAAAAGCTGATGATTTATGTGGGTTTATTTTGTATCCTGCAACTTTGCTAAAGTTGTTGATTATTTCAATTAGCTTTTTGGTTGAATCTCTAGGATTCTTTAAGTAGACCATCATGTCATCTGCAAAGAGCGATAATTTGGTCTCCTCCTTGCCTATTTTGATGTCTTCAATTTCTTTTTCTTCTCTAATTGCTACTGCTAGTGTTTCTAGTACAATGTCAAATAATAGAAGTGATAATGGGCATCCTTGTTTCACTCCTGATCTTATTGGGAATGCATCTAGTTTATCCCCATTGCAGATGATATTAGCTGATGGTTTTAGATATATACTGTTTATTAATTTTAGGAACAACCTTTCTATTCCTATGCTTTCTAGTGTTTTTAATAGGAATGGATGTTGTATTTTTTCAAAGGCTTTTTCTGTGTCTATTGAGATAATCATGTGGTTCTTGTTGGTTTGCTTGTTGATGTGGTCAATTATGTGGATGGTTTTCCTAATATTGAACCAGCCCTGCATCCCTGGTATAAATCCTACTTGATCATGGTGGATGACCCTTCTGATCACTTGCTGGAGTCTTTTTGCTAGTATCCTTTTTAAGATTTTTGCATCTATATTCATTAGGGAGATTGGTCTATAGTTTTCTTTCTCTGTTTTTGACCTGCCTGGTTTTGGAATCAGTACCATATTTGTGTCATAAAAGGAGTTTGGTAGAACTCCCTCTTTGCTTATTATGTCAAATAGTTTATATAGTATTGGAGTTAGCTGTTCTCTGAATGTTTGATAGAATTCACTGGTGAATCCATCAGGCCCTGGGGATTTTTTCTTTGGGAATTCTTTGATGGCCTGTTGGATTTCATTTTCTGATATGGGATTATTTAAGAATTCTATTTCTTCTTCTGTTAGTCTAGGCAGTTTGTATTTTTGTATATATTCATCCATATCACTTAAATTGGTGTATTTATTGCCATATAATTGGGCAAAGTAATTTTTAATGATTGCCTTAATTTCCTCTTTATCGGAGGTGATATCCCCCCTTTCATCTTTGATGCTGTTAATTTGCTTTTCTTCCTTCCTTTTTTAAATTAGATTGACCAGTACTTTGTCTATTTTGTTTGTTTTTTCAAAGTACCAGCTTCTTGTCTTATTTATTAAATCAATAGTTCTATCACTTTCGATTTTATTAATTTCTCCCTTAATTTTTAGGATTTCTAGTTTGGTTTTCTGCTGGGGATTTTAATTTGGTCGCTTTCGAGTTTTTTATTTGTATTTCCAATTGATTGATCTCTGCTCTTCCTAGTTTGTTAATATATGCACTCAGGGATATGAATTTACCTCTGATTACCGCTTTGGCTGCATCCCATAAGGTTTGAAAGGATGTCTCGCCATTGTCATTTTCCTCGATGAAATTATTAATTGTTTCTATGATTTCTTCTCTAACTAAACAATTTTGGAGTTTCACATTGTTTAGTTTCCAATTAGTTTTTGATTTGGTTTTCCATGTATCATTACTGATCGTTATTTTTATTGCCTTGTGGTCTGAAAAGGCTGCATTTATTATTTCTGCTTTTCTGCATTTATGTGCCATGTTTCTGTGACCTAATGTATGGTTAATCTTTGTGAATGTGCCATGTGGTGCTGAGAAGGTGTATTCCTTTTTATCCCTATTTATTTTTCTCCATATGTCTATTAATTCTAATTTTTCTAAGATTTCATTCACTTCTTTTACCTCTTTCTTATTTATTTTTTTATTTGATTTATCTAAATTTAATAATGGTTGGTTCAAGTCTCCCACTAATATGGTTTTTCTGTCTATTTCTTCCTTCAATTCTCCTAGTTTCTCCATTAGAAATTTGGGTGCTATATTATTTGGTGCATACATGTTGATTGGTGATATTTCCTCATTATCTAAAGTCCCTTTTAACAAAATATAATTACCATTCCTATCCCTTTTGATCAGGTCTATTTTTGCTTTGGCTTTATCAGATATCATGATTGCCACTCCTGCCTTCTTTCTGTCAGTTGAGGCCCAGAAGGTCTTACTCCATCCTTTAATTCTGACCTTGTGGGTGTCAACCCGCCTCATGTGTGTTTCTTGGAGACAACATATGGTAGGGTTTTGGATTCTAATCCATTCTTCTATTTGTCTACGTTTTATGGGTGAGTTCATCTCATTCACGTTCAACGTTATGACTGTCACTTGTGGACTCCCTGGCATTTTGATATCCTTCCCTAATTCTAACCTTTCTTCTTCAGCTCTACCTTTTAGTCCAGTGATTTACTTTAAATCAGTCCCCCTTGTACTTCCCTTTCTACCCCCCCTCCCTTCTTATTCCCTCCCTTATTTTCCCCTGTAGTCTTTTTAAAATCCCCCCACCCACCCTCTCCCTCCCTTGTACTGCTTCCCTCCCCACCAGTCTATTTTTTACCCTTCTACTCCCTTATAGGGCGCAAATCTATTCTCTTCCCCAATGGATTGGATTGTTCTTCCCTCTTTGGGTCAGTTTCAAAGTACATAAGAGTTGAGTATTTCCTATCTCCAACCTCTTTACCCTTCCAGTGTATTGATGTTCTCCCCCCTCCTGCCATGAGCTTCTTTGTGACATATAAATTTACCCCCATTTGTTTCTTTTCCCATTTCTTTTAGTCATAACTTCTTTTCTTTTTTAGCTTTAGTCATGTATATATATATATACACACGTACACATGTATATGTATTTTGCATGCATATATCTATATACCTATTTATGTCTTGTCCTTTCATCCTATACAGTTTGTCACTGTTCCCTCTGAGTGTAGTTCTTCTAGCTGCTTAGGTGATAGCAACAGTTTTTAAGAGTTGCCAATGACCTCTTTTCTTATAGGGATACATATTTTAACTTATTGAGTCTCTTAAAAAATTTTTGTTGTTGTTGTTGTTGTTGTTTTTCCCCTCTTTTTTAAATTACCGTTTGATGATTCTCTTGAGTTCTGTGGTTGGACTTCAAATTTTCTGTTCAGGTCTGGCCTTTTATTTATGAATGCTTGGAATTCTTCTGTTGTGTTAAATGACCATACTTTCCCCTGTAAGAATATAGTCAGTTTTGATGGGTATTTTATTCTTGGCTGTAGGCCTAGTTCCCTTGCTTTCCGGAATATCGTATTCCATGCCTTTCGGTCCTTCAGTGTGGATGCAGACAGATCCTGTGTTATCCTCACCGTGTTTCCATGGTATCTGAATGGCTTCTTCTTGGCAGCTTGTAATACCTGTTCTTTCATCTGATTGTTTTTGAATTTGGTTACAACATTTCTTGGTGTTGTCAGTTGGGGATTAAATACAGGGAGTGATCTGTGGATTCTTTCAATCTCCACTTTCCCCTCTTGTTCTAGGATCTCGGGACAGTTTTCCTGGATAATTCCCTCTAGTATTATGTCCAGGCTTTTTCTTTTGTCGTGGTCTTCTGGTAGTCCAATTATTCTTAAATTGTCTCTTCTTGAACGATTTTCTAAATCGTCTGTTTTGTGAATAAGATGCTTCACATTTTCCTCAATTTTTTCATTCTTTTTGTTTTGTCTTATAGTGTCCTGCTGCCTTGTGAGGTCACTTGATTCTAGTTGTTTTACTCTGGTTCTTAAAGATTGGATTTCATCTCTGGCTTTTTGGTCATCTTTTTCCTTCTGGTCTGATTTTCTTTGAAGATCGTCTTTCATCCTCTTTATCTCGTCTTTCATTTCCTTTGCCTCATCTTTCATCTCTGCCTCATTTTCCAGCTGGATGATTTTGGCTTTCAGGGCACTATTTTCTTGTTTTAGTTCAAGTGCCTCTGTTTCCAAATGACTTATCTTAATTTTTAAGTTCTTTTCCCAATTGTCTTCAGCCTCTCTTTGTTGTGTTTTGGGTTCTGCCACAGCCTGTATCCAATTCGCTAGGATTTCTGGTTTATCCTTTGCTGATCTCTCCCCCTCTGTTCCATTTGGTGAGTAGTAGCTGTCTATTGTAGTTTCTTTCTTCTGTTTCTGTTGTTTGTTCAAATTCACCCCTTCTTTCCTCCCCATATTTGTCTGTGCTCTTGTTCCTCTCATTTTTTTGGGGGGGGACTTCTATCAGTCTCCCCTCTTGGAACTTTAACAGAGGATCTCTTGGTGTAATCTCTGGGGGAGGATTGTTGGGGGTTTGAGCTTTCCTGTCCTATGGAGGCTTTTGATTGGCTTAAAGTCCAGCAGTCAATGAGGATGGATGGGGAGCCTGGGCTTCCCTGTGTTCTGGAGACTTTTGATGGGATTGAGTTCATCTTAGTTGGGCTGGGTTTACTCTGAGTTTTAAACTTCCTGGATGGCTGGAGCAGATATGGAGGATCTCCAAAGCTCTGGCCAGGTTGTCAGGTCTATGCTCCTTCTAGGCTGCCATCTTGACTTTGCCTCTAGGTTTCTGTTTTTTCAGAAGACCCTGCTCTCTAAGGGGGGAGATGCCTGGCCTTTCTGTGCTCTGAGGGCTCCTGATGGGATTAGGTTCAGCTGGTTTGGGCTGAATGAGCTCTGAGCCAAAAAAAAAAGCAGCAACCTCCTCCTCCACAGTCTGTGTTGAATGCCCAGATACTGGCCCGGGTTACTTTCAAGGTAAGTTCTTCAGAGCAACCCCTTTGCCAGCCCTGAGTTTTCTGTCCTTTCAGTAGCTCTGAGGGCTCCTGATGGGATTGGGTTCAGCTGGTGCCCTAGAGCTGGGACCTCCCTTGAGACTCAGATAGGAGGACCCAGCCAGGGGGCTACAGGCTTTTCCCTTCTCTCTATGTTTCCCTGCCATCTGTGTTGGGCGCCCCGGAGACTGGCTCAGGTTGCTTTCAAGGTGAGTCCTCAGAGCCCTGAGGTTCCCGCTGCTGCCGTGGGCTCAGCACTCTGGGTTGGGGGGGGGATGGGTCCTGGGACCTTCTTTCTGTCTACCCCTTAGATCCGAGTTATCTAGGGTTCTGGCTTTTGGGATGCGGTACCTTTTGATCCAGGTCCAGGAGGAGGTTTCCCCAGGTCTATCCTGTTGTTCAGCTTGAATTTCGGTGGCCTAGGAGCACTGTTTGTGATCGGTAAGGAAGGGTTTCCAAGGTCTGAACTTTCGCTGCTTCTACACCGCCATCTTGACTGGAAGTCTCTACACTGTTTTTTTTTTTTTTTTAAAGAATACCCTGGGGGGTAGCTGGGTAGCTCAGTGGATTGAGAGCCAGGCTTAGAGATGGGAGGTCCTAGGTTCAAATCTGGCCTCAGACACTTCCCAGCTGTGTGACCCTGGGCAAGTCACTTGACCCCTATTGCCTAGTCCTTACCACTTTTCTACCTTGGAGCTAATACACAGTATTGATTCCAAGACAGAAAGTAAGGGTTTAAAAAGAAAAAAAATAAAGAATACCCTGGAAGATGAGGCTTTTCAGCATAGCGAGTTTCTTAAAGGCACATTCTGTCCATGATAGAAGAGTCCTTACCATCAAAGAGGCTCTGTAATACCCATGAAAAACAAGAATTTTTGCAGTAGTTCACCAGAATAGCCTCCAGATCTGACTCAGGAGACTTGGGTTGTTAGCCTTGTCTTACCTGGTGGCAAGAAGATGTGACACAACGTTTGACTAGTTGTCTCTCATCTGTGCCTCTAACTTATTGGGGAGCTTTGGATAAGTTGCTTTTCTTTTTAAAGCTTCCTTTTGTTTAGCTCTAAAATATGTTGCTGGACTGTTCTAGCTTTAAGATTGGCAAATCACTTAATCACTTTGTAACCTTATTCCTTCATCCAGATAGAGATAATAAAATCCATCTTTGCCTATTAATTTTCAATTGTTCCCTTCCCTCCCTCCAACAGAATACAAGTGTCTGAAAGTCAGGAATGAACTTTGTTTCTTTGTCTGTATTTCCATTGTCCAGCAGAGTCCCTGGCAGACAGCAGACAGTTAAATATATGAAGAATTGAATTTATTTCAGAGGTTTTCAACTTTCTCTAGGGTTCAAAGTTCAGAAAAGACAACTCTGCTGGCTTGTGTATCTGTATACCTGCACACATATAACAGGGGTGTGCTGGAACCATCTCAAACGGGCCATGTGGAGCTGATTGATCAATATTCAGTTTGAGCATTTACCGTTCAGAAGTCAGCAACTACAAATCAGGAATTGCTTTATTGTTTTGTTCATTGTCTAGATTTAAGAAAGTGGGAATGATGTAAATTGAACTTAAGTATATCTTATATGCATTTTTAGTGGGGAGTCGGTTGTTAAATATTTACCAACACACCCCTGAATAGAAAGGTCTGTTTGCCCAGTGTTGTTATACTCCAATTTTGACCACCAGAGGTCTCTCAAAAAGCAGGTTGATTTAATATCAGTGGAAATCTACTGGGAATTAAAAACAAAAATATTAATGGAAGCAAGTACCCAAAAAGTTCAAACAAAGTCTGATACCTACTTCATTCAGCATTTCTTTTGCTGCAAAAATGTCATGCAAATCAGACCTTATTTACTGAGTACTTTGCTTCAGTAACCAAAAAAAAGTGCTTAGAAGAAAAATTGCTTATTTTTAGACATATCTTTCTCTAAAAATAGAACAGCATTTCAAATAGTACATCGTGTAAACTGTAAACAGTCTTATGATGTGAATGATTAAATCTGTATAGAAAAGTTATATCATTTCAGAGCTTGGCATTGTCAAAGTTAAATATCCTCATCTCTGCAATGAATGGAAAATATGTAATTGCAGACAACCTTCAAGGACTGGAAATGCATCTTCCATAGGTTCTATGTGGGGCAGGAAACAATCAGGGTGTCCTTGTAAGGTGCACTAATGATAGTGCTGCCATCCAACAAAGGAACTTGATAACTTAGCAGACATCCTGGGCAAGAATCAAAAGCCTTGGCTTGTAATTCTGGTGCTGCCAATAATTTGCCCTGTGACCTTGGGCAAGTCACTTCCCATCTTTTGAATTCTCAGCTGCAAAATGAGAGAATTAGATTAAGTGATCAAAAATTCCTTATAACTAATATTCTGTGAATATAAGATTTTATGGCTATCCACTGTCTGGATCAACTGGTTTTTATATGCAAATCTTACCAAAGGTAAGAGAAGTCAAATTGAGTAAGCAAAGTAATAGTAATGATATAAAATATTTCACAATAATAAATATCTTATTTGAGCCTCATAACCATACTGAGAGTCAAGTGCTATTAGTAACCATAGTTTTGAGATGAGGAAACTGAAGAAGATGGAGATTAACTTACCCTGGGGTCCCCTAGCAAGTAAATGTTTCAAGTGGGATTTGAACTCAAGTTCTCCTAACTCCAGACCTAGCACTTCATTCACTATATCATTGAGCTAGCTGCCAGCTAGTATTTGGTGACGATGGTGGTGAGAACCCAAAGACAGACAAAACCCCCAAACCGTTGCATTTCTTTGCTTAAGGAATGGCATGCCAAACACCATGCTAAGTGCCTTTTAGACTAAATTTCTCTCATCAATCTCATTTATAAGAGATGTCTTTGCTCTGGGCTACTTCAGAGAAAATAGATGCTCCCCACAAAGTGTTCAGTGGCCCGAGAGAATATAGCTACAATGTTGGAGCCTTAAAAAAGTCATCTATTGTATTCTTTTTATTTTATATTTCAGAAAACTGAGGTTTAGGGACATTAAATAATTTACCAGAGGAAATACAGCTAGTAAGTGACAACAGCCAACTTGAGAGGAAGCCACTTCAACTGATTACTTGGCTTGGGCTGTTTTAACTCTTCCAAGTGGCCACTTCTTTCCATTTTTCTCTTCTAACTTTGGTCATTACTTATATGGTCATTAATGACCATTACTGAAATGTTCTTATTTTCAGTCATAGCTTGGCATATGACTTCTCTCTTGAAATTGACTTCTAAGGTTAGATCCTTAGCTTCTTCCTGTGGGAATTGAGTGAATCACACTTACTCCTTCTTGTGACTCAGTTCTGGATCCAGCTCAGTTCTCTTTTTATTCTGTTATAGGTTTAGTCCAAGTTATATCTTGTGAGAAAGCTTCAATCCATTATTGGAACTGTGAGAAAACTTTTTGCATTGTTTGAATCTAGCCCTGCGTCTCCCTGGGAAACTGAACCACCTAGACCTGTTGCTTTGAGAACCTTAAAAAAGACCTAGGTTATAATAAGAAATCCAATGAGATCCACAGACCGCTGCATGGATTTTTCTCTCAATTATACATCTCAAGTAACCTCACATGTCCTATCTGAAAATTTGCTCCCTATTGATAAATAATAAAATGATAAAACATGATTAAAAATGATAAAAAGTTACTGTTTCTTTGTTCTGTTGATTGAATATAGTCACTTGTGGGGAGTGAGGCACCTGCATTTCTGATTTCAGAGAATTATACCTGTTTACTCTTCCCCTCCCAACTTGGAAAGTTCTTTCTCTTTCTTTGAATTAGTTGTCAGATTACCTAGCTTTATATCCTGGTTAAATTATTTTTAATTTATGGGTCTTACTTTATTAATTTTTTTAATACATAAAATTGATCTCACTCTCTTCAGGGTCTTTGGACTAATTGGGAAATCCATTTATTATGCCTGTTTTGTTAATAAATCACATACCTCAGATTGTTTCTGCCATTATTCTCCACCACAGCTTGCTTGAACCTTCTTCTCTTCTCTTTTTTTCTAAGGGCCCAACATATTGAAAAAAGAGTATGACATGTTGAAAGAAACTCCTAAATCTAGATGTGTCAGGTGATGATGTGTGGTAGCTGTAGAGTGACAGAAATCTCAGCTTTAGTTACTTGGCAAATGCATCAGTTATGGCTGTCATCACTTCTGCTTGGCCTCCTTTTGCCCAAAGGTGCTTGAAATCATGAAGATGGCCATGTCTTCCTTCCTTGAAATCAAATTCCCAAAGAACTTTAGAACAGTGAAGTCCCATCTGCTCCTCAGTTCAGACCATGTCATGTCATAATTATGCCCAATCATGTCTCATTTGGTCAGAAGAAGCACGACTGACTAGGAGAGATTCCTCAGAGGGAGGAAAAATCTTTAACAGATGAACCATTGACTGTGGAGAAGCTGTATCCATCTTTAACATGATAGCTGTTTAAATAAATAAATAATGTTTCTACTCTTCTTCCCCAGGCTAAACATGCCTAATTCCATGAACTGATCCTCATATATTCAATGGACTAGAGGGTCTTCACCATCCTAGTTGCCCTACTTTGGATACTCTCCAGGATATCAATTGATTTCCTAAATCGGGGTTCTAGGAAATAAACACAGCACTTCATTTATGATCTGGGCTATCACATTATTATTTATGGAAGTTATGCCTTTCAATATAGACCAAGATCATATGTGATTATTTGGTTTGCTACATCACATTTCAGACGTGTATTGCTTTTGAAGTAGATGAAAACACTCACATTCTTTTTTCAGACAAAATGTTGTTTAACCATGGCTCTCCCATCTTTAATTGTAGTTATTTTTTAGATCCAAGTGTAAACTTCATATTTATGCCCATTAAATATCATATTATATATTCCTCCTGATGTCCTAGACCAGTGATGGGCAACCATTTGAGCTTGGTGTCTCAAAATTTGCCAAAAAACTGAACATAACTTGGGTGATATGCCACTTTGAGAAAAAAAACCTCATAATTTCATGATATTTATAGTTTAAATAACAAAAAATGTGTAATTGTAATATACAACTGTATTTAATAAACCAAAAACTAATTATTTAACTTACCTGCTTAGTGACTTCTTTTTTCACCTGTCAGTGAGTTTCTTTTGTTGGTCTTGATATTATTTAACTTGAGTGGGGTGCCGTGTCCCAAGATAAGTGAGGGGGAATTCTTTAACTATCCTGCCTATTAGTGACTTTTTTGTTGCTGAATTTCATTGGCTAAATCTTCAATTGAAGGTTGGTATTTTGTACACTTCAAGCTGAAGCCAGCACTACTAACTTCCTCTGTCAATCTGTTTCTTTTGTTGGTTTGGATATTATTTAATGTTGAGAATAAGGTCTCACAAAAGTACATAGAGGGAAAAATTATGAGTAAAGCCATTCCTATATTTTTCAGGGTACTAAAAGTGTCTGGTAATTGGTTCCAGCCATTCCTCTGTTGCATGTGGGTTGGAACCCTGTCCAGTCTTTCCTCTCCCCAGCTGGCTGACCTGTGGGCTGCTGGAAGAGCAGCGGCTGCTGCCCATCAGCCACCTGACTGTGGGCTTTCCTTCCATGTGCTCCTACTCCTCACCCCCACGGGAGCCTGATGTGTGCCACTTGCCTCTGTGGCCAGCTTGTGGAGCAGCCCTTCCCCTGGACTGGGCCAGGGAATGGCCACGACCACATCTGTGGGCCCGTAGCTCCCTGAACGACTCCTGGGCCCTGAGGCACACTGATCTCGAATGCAGCCATATGTCATTGAAAATGACTACACATGTTAATGCTGGCATATGTGTCATAGGTTCACCATCACAGTCCTGGACTGTCAAGAACTTTTTTGGATTCTGACTTGCCATCTATTGTGTTAGTTACCCTCCTTTACATTATTGGCGAATCACATAATCAATTTACAATTACAATTTAGATAAGAATTTACAAGCAAACAATATTACAAATTACATATATATCCAAAAATTTATAAAAATGTTAAATGCAAAGAGCCAAGCACAGATTTCTGAGGCGTTTCAGAGAAGTTTTCCTCCGAGTCATTAATAACATCTCTTTGAGATCAGTTGTTGTTGCTGAGTCATTTCAGTTGTATCTGATTCTTCCTGATCCCATTTAAGTTTTCTTGGCAAAGATATTGGAGTGGTTTGCCATTTCCTTCTCCAAATAATTTTACAGATGAGGAACTAAGGCACACAAGGTGAGGTGACTTGTCTGGGATCACACAGCTATTAAATGTCTGAGGCTGAATTTGAACTCGGGTTTTTCCTGAATCTAGTCTTTGTGCTCTTTTCACTGTGGCACTTAGTTGCCTTTTGTGGAACTAGTACCACTATTTAGTCTGATCTGCAGTGTTCTTGATAAAGTCATAATCTTTATTTTTCTAGACATTCACAAATCATCTCTATTTGTCAGTCAATCAATAAACAATTGTTAAACATCTACTATATGCCAGGCTTGCTAAATGCTATGGGGATATAAATGCTAGGGATATAAAAAAGGGAAAAAAGCAATCTTTGCCCTCAAGCTGCTTATGAGCGAATGGGGGATACAGCATGCCAACAAATAAATATAAACAAGTTAGTGCCTTTCTTCTAATTTCCTGTTTTGTATATGAATGTGTAAGTTACATACTTTTAATAGGATAAATGGGAAACAAAAGAAGGAAATCAAGGTATTAAGAGGGATTGAGAAAGGCTGTTTTGCAGAAGATGGAATTTGATATGGGACTATCAGGAAGTCAGGGAAGTTGATAGGCAAAAATGAGGAGGGAGGTCATTCCAGACATGGAGGACAGCCAGGGAAACTGCCCAGAACTAAAAGATGGAATTTCTTGTTTGTGGAGAACAAGGAGGCCAGTGTCACTGAATCGAAGAGGATGTTAAGAAGATTAGAAAGGGAAGAGGCAGGATATGGAGGACTTTGAATTCCAAATAGAGGATTTTTTTAAAATTTTAAACATTATTTTATTTGGTCATTTCCAAACATTATTCACTGGAAACAAAGATCATTTTCTTTTCTTCCCCGCCCCCCCTCCCACCACCTTTCCCTCTCCCATAGCCGACTCACGATTCCACTGGTTATCACATGTGTTCTTGACTCGAACCCATTTCCCTGTTGTTGGTATTTGCATTAGAGTGTTCATTTAGAGTCTCTCCTCAGTCATATCCCCTTCCCCCCTGTAGTCAAGCAGTTGCTTTTCATCTGTGTTTTTACTCCCACAGTTTATCCTCTGCCTGTGGATAGTGTTTTTTAGATCCCTGCAGATTGTTCAGGTACATTGCATTGCCACTAATGGTGAAGTCCATCACCTTCGATTGTACCACAATGTATCAGTCTCAGTGTACAATGTTTTCCTGGTTCTGCTCCTTTCGCTCTGCATCACTTCCTGGAGGTTGTTCCAGTCTCCATGGAATTCCTCTACTTTATTATTCCTTTTAGCACAATAGTATTCCATCACCAACATATACCACAATTTGTTCAGCCATTCCCCAATTGAAGGGCATCCCCTCATTTTCCAATTTTTGGTCACCACAAAGAGTGCAACTATGAATATTCTTGTACAAGTCTTTTTGTCCATTATCTCTTTGGGGTACAAACCCAGCAGTGCTATAGCTGGATCAAAGGGCAGACAGTCTTTTATCACCCTTTGGGCATAGTTCCAAATTGCCCTCCAGAATGGCTGGATCAATTCACAACTCCACCAGCAATGAATTAGTGTCCCCACTTTGCCACATCCCCTCCAGCATTCATTACTTTGCATAGCTGTCATGTTAGCCAATCTGCTAGGTGTGAGGTGATACCTCAGAGTTGTTTTGATTTGCATCTCTATGATTATAAGAGATTGTAGAGCACTTTTTCATGTGCTTATTAATAGTTTTGATTTCTTTGGCTGAGAACTGCCTGTTCATGTCCCTTGCCCATTTATCAATTGGAGAATGGCTTGATTTTTTGTACAATTGATTTAGTTCTTTGTAAATTTGAGTAATTAAACCTTTGTCAGAGGTTTTTATGAAGATTGTTTCCGAATTTGTTGCTACCCTTCTGATTTTGGTTACATTGGTTTTGTTTGTACAAAAACTTTTAAATTTGATGTATTCCAGATTATTTATTTTGCATTTTGTAACTCTTTCTAATTCTTGCTTGGTTTTGAAGTCTTTCCCTTCCCAGAGGTCTGACATGTATGCTATTCTGTGTTCGCCTAATTTTCTTATAGTTTCCTTCTTTATGTTCAAGTCATTCACCCATTTTGAATTTATCTTGGTGTAGGGTGTGAGGTGTTGATCTAAAACTAATCTTTCCCACACTGTCTTCCAATTTTCCCAGTAGTTTTTATGAAATGGGGGATTTTTGTCCCAAAAGCTGGAATCTTTGGGTTTGTCATATACTGTCTTGCTGAGGTCACTTGCCCCCAGTCTATTCCACTGATCTTCCTTTCTGTCTCTTAGCCAGTACCAAATTGTTTTGATGACCGCTGCTTTATAATATAGTTTGAGATCTAGGACTGCAAGACCCCCTTCCTTTGTATTTTTTTTTCTTCATTATTTCCTTGGATATCCTTGATCTTTTGTTCTTCCAAATGAACTTTGTTATGGTTTTTTCTAAATCAGTAAAAAATTTTTTTGGAAGTTCCATGGGTATGGCACTGAATAGATAGATGAGTTTGGGTAGGATGGTCATTTTTATTATATTGGCTCATCCTACTCATGAGCAGTTAATGTTCTTCCAATTGTTCAAGTCTAGTTTTAGTTGTGTGGCAAGTGTTTTGTAGTTGTGTTCATATAGTTCCTGTGTTTGTCTTGGGAGATAGATTCCTAAGTATTTTATTTTGTCTAAGGTAATTTTGAATGGGATTTCTCTTACTTGTTCTTCCTGCTGAGCTGTGTTGGGATTATATAGAAATGCTGATGACTTATGTGGGTTTATTTTGTATCCTTCAAATTTGCTAAAGCTGTTGATTATTTCAATTAGCTTTTTGGTTGAATCTCTAGGATTTTTTAAGTAGACCATCATGTCATCTGCAAAGAGTGATAATTTGGTCTCCTCCTTGCCTATTTTAATGCCTTCAAGTTCTTTTTCTTCTCTAATTGCTATTGCTAGTGTTTCTAATACAATGTCAAATAATAGAGGTGATAATGGGCATCCTTGTTTCACTCCTGATCTTAATGGGAACGGATTTATTGCATCATTGCAGATGATATTAGTTGATGGTTTTAGATATATACTGTTTATTATTTTTAGGAACAACCCTTCTATTCCTATGCTTTCTAGTGTTTTTAGTAGGAATGGGTGTTGTATTTTATCAGAGGCTTTTTCTGCATCTATTGAGATAATCATGTGGTTCTTGTTGGTTTGCTTGTTGATGTGGTCAATTATGTGGATGGTTTTCCTAAAATTGAACCAGCCCTGCATCCCTGGTATAAATTCTACTTGATCATGGTGGATGACCCTTCTGATCACTTGCTGGAGTCTTTTTGCTAGTATCCTATTTAAGATTTTTGCATCTATATCCATTAGGGAGATTGGTCTATAATTTTCATTCTCTGTTTTTGTCCTGCCTGGCTTTGGAATTAGTACCATGTTTGTGTCATAAAAGGAGTTTGGTAGAATTCCCTCTTTGCTTATTATGTCAAACAGTTTGTATAGTATTGGAGTTAGCTGTTCTTTGAATGTTTGATAGAATTCACTGGTGAATCCGTCAAGCCCTGAGGATTTTTTCTTAGGAAGTTCTTTGATGGGCTGTTGGATTTCTTTTTCTGATATGGGATTATTTAAGAAATCTATTTCTTCTTCTGTTAGTCTAGGCAATTTATATTTTTGTAAATATTCATCCATATCACCTAGGTTGGTATATTTATTGCCATATAGTTGGGCAAAGTAGTTTTTAATGATTGCCTTAATTTCCTCTTCATTGGAGGTGAGATCCCCCTTTTCATATTTGATGCTGTTAATTTGCCTTTCTTCTTTCCTTTTTTTAATTAGATTGACCAGTACTTTGTCTATTTTGTCTGTTTTTTCAAAGTACCAGCTTCTAGTCTTGTTTATTAGCTCAATAGTTCTGTCACTTTTGATTTTATTAATTTCTCCCTTAATTTTAAGATTTCTAGTTTGGTTTTCTGCTAGGGATTTTAATTTGGTCGCTTTCGAGTTTTTTTATTTGCATTTCCAATTGATTGATCTCTGCTCTCCCTAGTTTGTTAATATATGCACTCAGGGATATGAATTTTCCTCTAAGTGCTGCCTTGGCTGCATCCCATAAGGTTTGAAAGGATGTCTCGCCGTTGTCATTTTCCTCAACGAAATTATTAATTGTTTCTATGATTTCTTCTCTAACCGATTTTGGAGTATCTTATTATTTAATTTCCAATTAATTTTTGATTTGGCTCTCCATCTACCCTTACCGATCAATATTTTTATTGCCTTGTGATCTGAAAAGGCTGCATTTATTATTTCTGCTTTTCTGCATTTGAGTGCCATGTTTCTGTGACCTAGTGTATGATCTATTTTGGTAAATGTGCCATGTGGTGCTGAGAAGGTGTATTTTTTTCTGTCCCTATTTATTTTTCTCCATATGTTTATTAACTCTAATTTTTCTAAGATTTCATTCACCTCTTTTACCTCTTTCTTGTTTATTTTTTGGTTTGATTTATCTAAATTTGATAGTGGTTGGTTCAAGTCTCCCACTAATATATTTTTACTGTCTATTTCCTCCTTCAATTCTCCTAGTTTCTCTATTAAAAATATGGATGCTATACCATTTGGTGCATACATGTTGATTAGTGATATTTCCTCATTGTCTATACTCCCTTTTAACAGAATATATTTACGTTCCCTATCCCTTTTGATCAGGTCTATTTTTGCTTTGGCTTTGTCAGATATCATTATTGCAGCTCCTGCCTTCTTTCTATCAGTTGAGGCCCAAAAGGTCTTACTCCAACCTTTAATTCTAACCTTGTGAGTGTCAACCCACCTCATATGTGTTTCTTGAAGACAACAAATGGTAGGGTTTTGAGTTCTAATCCAATCTGCTATTTGTCTACGTTTTATGGGTGAGTTCATCCCATTCACGTTCAAAGTCATGATTGTCATTTGTGGAGTCACTGGCATTTTGATATCTTCCCCTAGTTCTGACCTTTCTTCTTTAGCTATCTCCTTTTGAACCAGTGATTTACTTTAGGTCTGTCCCCCTAGTCCCCTCCCTTGAGATACTTCCCTTTCTAACCCCTCTCTTTTTATGCTCCCTTCCCCTCCCCCCTCTCCTTCCCTCACTTTTTATACTCCCTCCCCCCCCCTTAATTTTCCTTTTTTTCTTGCCCTAATGGATAAGATAAAATTCAGGATCCCATTGGATCTAGATGTTCTTCCCTCTCAGATTTGATTTCACTGAGAGTAAGGTTTAAGTAATTCCACTTCACGCTCTCTTCCTCTCCTTCTCATATGAGAGTTCTTCCCCTTCCCTTCCCATGTGTATCTTTATATGTGAAAGATTATTCTATTAAGTCTCCCCCCCCATTTCTTGAAGTAAATCTTAGTGTTATCGATGGTTCCCCCCTCCCTTTTCATTTCTTTGCCCCCACTTTCCCCAAATCTTTTTAATGCCCCAATCTTTTCCTATGCATGTTTCTTCTAACTACTCTTATGATGCTACAATTTTTTAGAGTTACACAAAACATTTTCCCCACATATTAATATATATAATTTGATGTAAATGTAGTCCTTATAGAAAAGAGTTTGACTTAAAGAAAAAGATAAGATTTATCTCCTTTTCCCTTTCTTTCATATTTACCTTTTCATGTTTCTCTTGCTTTCTGTGCTTGGATATCAAAATTTCCACTAAGTTCCGGTCTTTTCTTAGCAAATGCTTGGAAATCTTGTATTTTGTTGAATGCCCATACTTTCCCCTGGAAGTATATAGTCAGTTTTGCTGGGTAGTTGATTCTTGGTTGGATACCCAGCTCTCTTGCCTTTCTAAATATCGTGTTCCATGTTTTGTGGTCTCTTAGCGTGTTAGCCGCTAGGTCGTGTGTGATCCTTATGGGAGCCCCCTTATATCTGAAGCTCTTCTTCTTGGCTTCTTGTAGGATTTTCTCCTTTTCTTGGAAGCTCTTGAATTTGGCAATTACATTCCTAGGGGTTGTCTTTTGGGGATTTAGTATAGAGGGTGTTCTATTAACCCTTTCTATTTCTATTTTGCCCCCTTGCTCCAGAATGTGGGGGCAATTTTCTTTTATAATCTCCTGTAGAATAATATCGAGTTTATTGTTTATCTCTGGTTTTTCTGGGAGACCGATAATTCGGAGGTTGTCTCTTCTCCCTCTGTTTTCCAAATCTGTGACCTTCTCAGTGAGATATTTTATGTTTTCTTCTAATTCATTAATTTTTTGGGTTTGCTTTATTGATTCTTGCTGTTTTATGATCTCACTTTCTTCGAGTTGCTTAATTCTGGTCATTAGGGACTGGTTTTGCTTTTCAGTTTTGTCTGCCCTTCTATTGGATGCTCGGAGCTCTTTTTCTAATTGAGCAGTCTTATCTGTCAGACTGCTGATCTCTTTCTCCCATTTTTCTTTCCAGTTTTCCATCTTTTGGATAAGTTCCAGTTTGAGATCTTCCAGAGCTTGTTGATATTTTCCATTTTGGGAGGCATGTTCTGATTTTTTTTGGATTTCCTCCTCATTCTCTTCTTTTCCTTGGGTACTTCCACCATAAAAGTTTTCAATAGTCACATTTTCCCCTTTCTTCCTGGAGGCTTGATTTTGGGCCATGTGAGCCATCCCTTTGGTGGTTTTATTCCCCTTTCCTTTTTGGTCTGGGGTCTGGGTGATATGGAAGGGTTTTCTGTGAATTTAGGTTGCCTCAGACTCGTTCTTCCCAGCCTCCAAGGTTTCTTAGAGAGCTGGGCCCCTGATCACATCCAAACTGCCCAGGTGTTCAGCTCTACCCAGATGCTCAGTGCAACCACCCCGAGTAAGGCTCCACAGCCTGTGCTCAGCGCTGGGTTCTCCCGTTAAACCGCTCTGAGATGTTGTTTCCTGGCAGTCCCCACATCCCAAGGACCCTGGGGTCCCCCCCCCCATACCCCCAGACAGAGATGTTCTCCTTTCACTTGCTGTCCCAGTGAGCTCTCCGGTAGCTTGCTCTGGTTTGGTGGGGGAGGTGGGGGGGAGAAGGGTGGCTCAGTTCACGTTTCTGTGCAAGCTTTCCCTCCTTCTTATTATAGTGTGGAAAAGTTCAAACCCCATGTACCTTCACCTCTGTGGGGGTACTGGGGAGTCCTGTTCTGCCAAAGGTGATTTTTATGCTCCTTTGATGTGGTCTATTTTGTTTGGTGCCGGGGAGAGAGAGGAAGAGTGTGGCATCTAGATTGCAGCCATGATTACCCAGAAGTCCCCAAATAGAGGATTTTTATAAGGGATCCTATAGACACTAGGGAGCATGTAATTTATTGAGTAAGGGGAAGGATGACAGTTAGACTTGTCTTTAGAAAAATCATTCTGTTGGCTAACTGGAGTAAGGATTAGAGTGGTGAGAGATTTGAGGTTAGAAGACCAATCAGTAGACTATTGCATTAATCCAAGTATGATTTGATGAGGGCCTGCAGCATGGTGATTACCAGGATGGTAAATTACTATCAGAGAAGAGAAGAGGGCACATTTGGAAGATATTACAAAAATGGCATAGATCAGCTTTGGCAGCAGATTGGATATGGGGGTGGGGATGAGAGATAGTAATGTATTAGAGAGGAAATTAGTGAGAGATAATAAGGGAAATCAAAAGATGTTACACCAGGAAACAGTTTGAAGGAAGGAAGCTGATTTCTGAGCACTTCCTGAGCACCTTACTTCCTGTTCTCCTCACTAAGTAACCTAATGGAGTTTTCCTCACAGATGGCCAGTCAGTTCCTTTCTCTAATAACAAAAATCTTCAGAACAGTTTCTTTAGTTGGAAAAAATCTATTTATTCTATTGAGGGAAGGAAATAAGGGGAAATTGGGAAAGAGGGAAAGGAGTTTTCCCCTAATTCTAATTTATATCAACTTGCTGATGGCTTTGATGTAAGTCTCTTCAAAAAGGAATAAAATTTTTTCCCCTGAGGGAAGATAGCAGTAACCCTGCTGGGGTCTTTTCTGGGCAAGATTATCTTTTTTCTCCAGCTCAAGTTAGAGGTAGAAAGGTAATAGCCAGAGAAAAAATGAAGTGTTGTGTCTTCAGACCACTCCCAAACAGAAGTGAGTTAAGAACAACTGGGGTCCAACTGTCTCCTTCCTTAAGCTTCCATGGAATTCTCTTTCTCTCTTCTTCCAATGGGTCTGGGTTCCATGCTTTTTTCTTGAGCTCTTCTCCTTTGCATGTCATTTCTTCTGCTTGTGCCCATTTCTCTCCATCACAGTGAGGAGTCCGATGCTGATGCCCTAAACAATAGTAGGAAAGGTAAGGAAGTAGGGAGAGTTTAGAGGGAAAGATAATGAATTTGGTTTTGGACATATTGAGTTTAAGATACTATTAGACTTCCATATGAGATGTCTGAAAGGTATTTGGAGTCACAAGATTGGAGGTTATCAGATTGGTTAGAAAAGGATACATATATTTGAAAATTGTCATCAGAGAGATGGTAAGTGAATCTGTGGGAATTGATGAAGTTACCAAATCAAGTAACTGAGAAGAGGGTACAAGAAAGAATCTTGTGAGATACTTACATTTAGATGGTATAATATGGCTGAGTATCTGGCAAAATAATAGGTCTAATGTGCCAGGTACTGTGCTAAAGACTTTACAATAATTACCTCATTTGATCCTCACAAAATTCTTGAGAGGTAGATATATTATTGCCTCCATTTTACAGAAGAGGAAATGGAGGCAAACTGAGGTTAAATAATTTGCCCAAGGACACCCAGGTAGTATTTGAATCTGAATTTGAACTTAATTCTTCCTTCCTGACACAAAGCTTGGTTCTCTAATTTACTGTACTTCCTAGCTAATTAAAGAGATTAATTAAAGCTAATTAAAGAGAAGGAACAGCCTGATAGAGAGGAGGACAACAAGAAGAGAGTGCCATTCCAACAACCTAGAGAAAAGAGAGTATCAAGAAGGCATTCACTAGTGTCAAAGGCTGCAGAGAGGTCAAGAAAAATTAAAATTGAGAAAATGGTATTGGATTTGGCAACTGAGAGATCATGAATATGACATTGGAAGCTAGGATATGAAGGCTTAAGATAGAGTGAGAAGAGAGAAAATGAAGGGATCTATTGTAGATGGTCCTTTTAAAGAGTTTGTCCATGAGGGTAGAAGAATTATTGGATAATAATTAGTGAGGGTAGAAGGATTGAATGAGGAGTTTTTGAGGGTAAAGAAGATATTGGCATATTTGTAGGTAGTAGGGGACAAGTTTGTGGATAGGAAGAGAGTGAAAATAAGTGAGAGAGTATGGATGACAGATGGACCATCTGTTGGAGATGGGATGGAATGGGATCATGTGAGCCAACAGGGGGTTGCCTTTGGTAAGGAGTAAAGCCACTTCATCATGTGAGGGAGGGTGAGTTGTTCCACTGTGTAAGAGAGAAATTCTCCTTGCTTTTCTCTGGAACAGGCACAACTTAAATAGTAAAAAGTGGTTTCCTCTAATGAGCTGAATCTGAAGAACTAACTAGCTTCTTTTTTGTAAAGTCAAAACTAGACCAATCCCAAATTTGTTTCCTTTACAGTCTGTGAAAAGTCTTCCCAGGATGTCGACCACTCAAGGTTTCACACCCTTTATAAAATGCAAATACAACTACTCCAAATCAAAGAGGGGTGAAATCTTAACACCTTATCATCTCTGTTACATGTCTTTTACATTCTTTAATTTCATCAGTTGACCAAGTGGACTCAGTTTGATTAGGGGGTCTCATACATTTTTTTTTGGCAATATATTGAATGCTGGGTCTGAAGTTGGCAATAACCGAATTTAAATTCTGCCTCAGACACAAAGTAGCTATGTGATTTTGGGCAAGTCACTTAATCTCTGCCTCAGTTTTCTCACCTGGAAAATGGGGATAATAATAGCACCTACATCATAGGGTTATCATAAGGATCAAATGAGATATTATTTGTATGGCACTTAGCACACTGTCGGACATATAGTAGGTACTACATAGGTGCTAGCTATTACAATTTATTATTTTTTGTTATTATTATTGTTGTGACTGTAAAACAAACCTTGTGCCATATCCCATTCATGTTTTTCTTTCCTATAAGGTTAAGTTTACCTTCTTTGATTAGGACCTCTAGTTTTCTTGCATGTTTCCTAAGTTTTGGAAATTTTTGCAATGAAGTCATTGACTTTTTACTACTGGTTGCTTTCTTGGTTTCTGTTCCTTGTGCACTTCTGGGCATCATAACTGCTATCCTTCCTCTACTGTAGCTGCATTCCATTGTTCCTATCTTGGTGGATGTAGACAGATCAAGAATCTGACATTTTTATCTTTTAAATGGTGGTCTAGATATCCAAATTCCATCCCTAGAGCTCATCTCATTAAGCAGGTGTTCCTTATCAAATCATTCACCCCCCTCCCCCTTTTCTTCATTCCTTGTTTTGGTGAGCAGCAGGGAGAAAAACATAATCTATGAGCCTGTGGGCTATGAGGTGAAAAACATTCTTGAGCAAATCAGGTTGGACTAAATGGTATCTGAGTTATCTTCTGAGATTCTGTGTTTATCTGGGGGCACAATATGAGAGAGGCAAAATGTATAATATGGAAAATTTTGAAATAAAAGATGAAGAAGCTTTGGTTGTGATATTGTGACATGAATAACATGCATACATGCATATGTTGTTTTTATTTAGTATTTTCAGTCATGTGTGACTGTCATCCCATTTCAGGGTTTCCTTGCAAAGATATTGGAATGGTTTGCCATTTTCTCCTCCAGCTCATTTTACAGATGAGGAAACTGAGGCAAATGGGATTAGATATTTTACTCAGGGTGAAACAGCTAGTAAGCAGCTGAGGTCAGATTTGACTTCAGGAAGATGAAGTTTCCTGACTTCAGTGCCACTCTATCCACTTTGCCACCTTCCTAGATGTATCTCTAAGCCCATATGCAATAAGTTATGCTTTCCATGCCGATCCAAACTTGTTTTTCTTTTAGTGTCTTAATATTGTTACAGACTTGTAAGGGACCTCCTTACAGGACATCTACTTCAACTCTTTCAGCTTTTACAGATGAGGACTTAGGGAATTTAAGTGGTTAGCCCCAGGTCATATAGATAGGAAGAATTAGAGATGAGGGCTGAGCCCATGTCCTTCTTTCCAATGGATCTTAGTGATGTAAAAAATGTTCTGTTCTACCAATGGAGATACTCAGCAGGGATAACATGCCAGGGGCACACATAATATCCAGCATAATGCAGTCTTATTCTACCTGATTGGTAGAAATGTCTGAAACGACATTTATGGATTGTCAATATCAGAGTTATGAGCTGGTAAAAGTAAAGCCCATTAGTGAAAGCTCATGAGATATGGTTTAAAGTGGGTGCTGATCAACAGGGTGCCTGAAACCTTAGGCAAGACTTTCTGGGGAGCCACGTATCAGAAAGAGACTCAGGCTTATACTACTGACAAGTGATACTTGGTGGATGTAAATGACATTAATATGTGTATATACTTCCTCCCAAAGTGATAATTGAAGTTGATCGATGCCTTCTTCTGTTGTATATGTTCCTATAAATGTGCTATAGGTGATCAATCCAACAAGATAGGGATCTTCTCTTAGATTTCCTGATGTTGTATGGAGAACCCAGATCCTTGAGCTTATAACTCTGATATTAAAAATCTGTTCTTTCAGATATTTCTACCATTCGGGTAGAATCAGACTGTGTTATGCTAGATGCTGTATGTGCCTCTGACATGTTATCCCTGCTGAATGCCTCCACTGGTATCATAGGGGTGGAAGTGCCATAGATTGCTGTTGTTGTTATGTATAACAGAACCTCCATTTCTTAAAGATGGGCATCATAAGGCTTTTCTTTTCATGAAACATTTCCATTTCCTTCAAACATATGAACTTGAGATCATTACTTTCCTAATTTTCCTCCTCTAAATACCTTCCCAAATACTGTCTTTTGTTAAACATATCACTGATTGCCATCTATGAGGAAGTCTTATATTTGCATTCTGTGCTGATCATCCTCCATTACAGTGATGACCATCTTTGGCAAATATTGATTTATGCTTAACCCAAGATTTATAATAATGATAATGAACAAAGTTATCTTAATTATTGCTTCTTTCAAGGAATTGTGTATTAGTTTAAGGCATGCACGGGAGATACTTTGTGGGAGGAAAGCACTTAAAGTGACATTTGCTCTCCTGAGTCAAAATGCTTTTTTTGAATAGTCAACAAAAACCAAGTATGATAAGGATCTGGTATTCCATGAGCTTTTAAGTCAATTGTTATGAATGTCAAGATAAAGTCTGTCAAATATATTCAGCATTACACACAGCTAGCTAAAAGAATAGGCTTAATCTTAGTCTGAGTGCTCTCCTTAACTAGGTGTGGCAGCTTATGCTCTAGCTAAGAGCTAAAGAACATTGTAGTTTCCCCTTGTTAGAGATAATCTTTCAAGCCATAGTACCATAGAAGATGGTCAAGAGACTGGAAGATGTCCTTGAAGAGCTGAGTATACAGGGTAGCAGTAGAGTTCTACCTGGTGACCAGAAATACCCAGAACAGCCCTTGTGACCACCAGCAGAGAGATGATACTGAAAGAAAGAGGCCAATAGAAATCTGCAGAAAGCAGGCTGATGACGTTATCCAGGGCATCAGCAGCCCTGCAGCACCAGAGGTCTCTGAGCCCAAAGGTTTCTTATTTGTGTGTCTAGCACACATATTCTCTTCTTACTTTTGTTGTTATTCAGTTGTTTTTTAGTTGTGTCCAACTCTTCATGACTCTATTTGGAGTTTTCTTGGCAAAGACATTGGAGTAGTTTGACATTTCTTTCTCCAATTCATTTTAGAGAGGAGGAAACTTAGGCAAATGGGGCTAAATGACTTGTCCAGGGCCATATAGGTAGGACACGTCTAAGGTTACATTTGAACTCAGGAAGAGGAGTCTATCCATTGCGCTTTATCAACAGCAACACTTAGCTGCACTTTATATATACTTTCTCTTCACACATACCTTCTCCTATTGATGATGGGGGCACCATGAGAGATTATATCCCAGGTTCGCATTTGTTACATTATTTAATTTTTTGCTATTTTTTTTTATTAAATGTCTTTTGTTTTGAAATAATATTGTCTTCAAGGCAACAAATCTGCCCCATGCCTCAACTGGTGTATTTAATTTACCAAAGGACATATTATTTCAAAATAAATTACATTTAATAAAACACCATATCCAACAAAAGGAGCAAGAAAAACAGAGGGGCCCCCCTTCAGCTAAACACCAAGACATAGAAATACATAAAAAATTATCCCCTGTCCTCAAAAGGTTGCTCAGGTACTGAGAGGTGAAGGGGCTTTCCATTGTTCAACTGCCAGTATTTATCAGAGAGACAGGACTTGATTTCAGACCTTCCTGACTCCAAGGTATCCTTTTATCTACTACACTAAGCATTTTTTTTTTTTGCTATAGCACTGCTATATTGGACCCCAGCCAGGCAAAATGTTTAAATTTTTATTGAGTTCTGAGTATTGCATTTTAGTCATAAGTTGGAGCATTCCAGAGGAGGGTGACCAGTGTGATAAGAGGACTCAAGGCTATCTCACACAAGCATTGATTGAAGGAACAGATAATGATTACCTGGGAAAAGAAAAGCCATCATTTGGGGAGTGACTAACATGTGATTGTGATGAAATACCACTGTATCATAGGAAATGACCAATAGGTTGGTTTCACTTATTTATTTTAAACCTTTACCTTCCACCTTAGGATCAATACTATGTATTAATACTAAGGCAGAAGAGTGGTAAGGGCTAGACAAGGGCTATCTTGCTTGCTGAATCCAGATCTAACTCTAATGTTCCATCTTACCATTGGGATTGGCACAACTCATAGGGTCAACCTTTCTTACTCATTAGGCAATGGCCACTTGCCTTGGTTTGGCTCCTTATCCTACTCCCAAAATGGCCATAAAGGAATTGGCACTGGGAGGCAGTTATTTCTTTCTGCCTAGAGATAAGCCCAATGGATAGAGTGCTAGACTGCAAGTCAAGAATGTCTGAGCTCAAAGCCAGACTCTGACATGTATAAGCTATATGACCATGGGAAAATCACTTAGCCTGAATGCTTAAACTTCCTCATCTATAAAATGGTGACAATAATAGTATCTCCCCCTTTGGGTTATGAGAGTCTAATGAAATAATATTTACAAAATGATTTGATTAGCACTCTACATAAATGCCAGTTATTGTTATTGAAGTTTATTCACTCCCATTATTAAAAATTCTCTGCATAGGCACTCAAAAATAATACACATTATTCATATTTTCTTCCTCATTGCATCTTATTCTTCACTTACTCATTCACTATCTACTTTCTCCATTGCAAACACTCAGGGGACTGGATTTCACTTGAATCATGCAAAACCCAATCACCACTGTCAAGAGTACCTCAAAAGTACACTCTTTTAGTGATTAGCAAATTAAGGACAGCTGTTTGTATCCTTAGTCTTGACCAAATAACTGTCTTGAAGATTTTCAAATTTTACTCCTCCGTACAACACACATTCATTTAACAATGTTTTGTTTACTGGGGGAGAAACCAAAATATTGAAGATGAGGCTCTTGCTCTTCTTCGACTTGGAAATTGGTAACTACTATGCAATAAAGATAAATAATGGAATCTAAAAACATAAAGGAAGTTTAAGCATTTTATACAAACACATTATATATAACCCTGCCTATCTTCTAGCTATTATTATTATTATTATTATT
This sequence comes from Monodelphis domestica, assembly GCF_027887165.1. NCBI lineage: Eukaryota > Metazoa > Chordata > Mammalia > Didelphimorphia > Didelphidae > Monodelphis > Monodelphis domestica. The sequence goes on from NC_077231.1 coordinate 118,744,704, forward strand.
AACTGTTTTTAAGTTGCAATCATAAAATCAATCATTTAATTAAAGCTATATGTTTTCAAGCAGTACAGTTGATAAACTTTTAATCACAGAAAGCTATTGAGCATACCTCAAAAAGGTTTAAAACAGCAAAGGGACACTTTACAAAAAGATTGGAGAGGCAGTGTTCTTAACTACAAGTATAAAGGCATATAACAGAGATTAAAAAAAAAAGGATACAGCAACAGAAACATAAAATAAATACACCAGGTCATCCAAAACTAAGAATTCTTGGGCATTCTTAGTAAAAAATATAAGCTTAAAAACTATTTTAACAATGCCGAAATATTTAGTTTGAAATTTACAGTTCCTTAGTTGAGGTAATAGACGATTAGGTAATAGACCTAAAGAAAGGAACATTATTTTTAATGGGGGACAGTGTGAGGAAGGGGTGACATTTTCAGTTGGGTCTTAAAGGATAGGTAGGATTTCATCAAGTGGAGATCTGGCAAAAAGGCATTCCAGGTATGAGTGAAATAAGCAAAGCATAGGGGTAGAGAGGAAAAAGTCAAAAGTATGGATGATTTAGTGAGCTCTTTGATCCTGGAAGAAATCAGGAAGTCAAAGGGGAAAAAATGGGTGTAGGAGAAAGATAATATTGTAATCCTATTTGGGACATGATGAGCTATCTCATTTTGCACCTGGAACTCAGAATAAATTTTCCCATAGAAACAATTATAAATGGCACTCAAGTTCCCAGGACAGATCACAACAGAATTAAAAAATAGTGTCATAGAACTGAAGCTCCATGTTATAAGAATATTTTCAATGCATGGAGTTCATTTGGATTTGGGACATCAGGAGTACATTTCTCTCATAGCATTCCCTTCTGAATTAGATTAAAAGATTTTCCCTTTTCAACCTGCCTTTACAAGCCAGGTAGCTGATTGTGGCATCTTCCCAGCTCGAAGTTAAAGAGTAGAGATACAAATGAATAGGTGAGGGGTGAGGGTTAGAGTAGTGGGACCTAGGCTTCCAGCAGATGTGAGCCCCAGGGTGGCTGACTTTCCCACCCCACCTACTTCTCTTTCCATTACCAGTACTTGTTGCTTCCAACTACTGTGTCATGCCTTCGTTAGCCCACTGTGTAACAAACTGCAGTTTCACAGCTTCTCTCCTGTATTTTTGTCCCTGAAGTCAGTCCACTTGCTGCTTTTGAAAGGTTTTTCTTGCTAGGAACAAGAAAAATGAAGGTTTCTGCCCCCTCTTCTTTCAGCTAGACCCTATAGAGAAAGAGAAAAGTATATACACAGCATGTCCCCCAACTCTAAATCAATCTTCTGCAAAGTACAGTTTTAAACTCTTCAGGTTTAAAATCTCACTAAGACTTTGGGGCCGCTGCGTACCATACAGATCAATAGTTTGGTCTTTGTATAAAGCACTGAAGTGAATTTCAGCAACATCTCAGAGGAAAATCAGAATCTGTTCAACCTGCATATTTTACCACCCGGTTGGTCCTTGCTTGCGATGAGGTCCTCGGTTGGAGGCAGTAGAGGGCCATTGTGAAGGTGGTAAGAAGCTGGGGCTAGGGCTAGGAATGCTGCTGGTGGAATAAGTCCTGAGGTTGCCCTGTTATAGCGCTCCAGATTTTCTGAAAATCCCAAATGAGATGTCGAGTGGGAAGGAAAAACCTCCTCTGTAATTGTCAAAGGGGAAAAATGGATGGTGGAGGCAGTAAATCCCAGCAGCTGTTGACAGGAGGAAAGGAAGCTCAGTGCCTCCTAGGTGATTATTTATATGGAAAGGACATAAGGCAGTGAGGCAGGATTTAGGTGGGAGTAGAAAGGCAGGACTAGACACTCCTGAATGGCAATCTTTGTTGAGCTCAGAAGTCACTAAGGGACCATCAGACTCCTTTCCCCTGGACAGCAGTTAGTGACCCCACCTAATGGAGGTGTATGTTCAGATATTATCAGTGAATGGACTGATGGAAGGTGATGCTAATTCTATTAATATTCCCAAATTAATTAACAAATTAATATGAAGTTGTTATTCTGTTAGAAATTGCATAACTAGTGTGTAATTTGAACCTGTTACCCTAAAAACTACGATTCCCAGCAAAACTACTATCCCCAACAAAACTATGATTCCCAGAACCCTACTCTCTTCTTGTCCTTAGGTGCTGACGTAGACAGGATATAAATTGGGTGGAGTTCCCTTGCTAGCCCTCCTTTTCCTTATTGTTGCAGCATTGGTGGAGAGGGGATTTTTGAGCAGGTAGAAAATGATACTTGAAGTATTGCACATTAATTTAAATCCAGGTATTATTTTTATCAAGTTTATTATCTGACAAAATAGAACTACATGACTAAATTTTTCTATCCATCCCCAATTGATCTTGTAAACATAACCTATTTATAAATTACAATAATTTGGGGATAAAAGGGAAAGAGAACAAAACCAATGGTTCCTAGACACATTAACAAAAAGCTAATTGGGGGGCAGTTGATTCTGATTCGTCACCCACTATTACACACATGGGTCACAGACCTCGCCATAATTCAGGATAAGTGGGGTGTATATGCTTCTGGTGATTAAATCTAAAAATGGGCAAGGGAGAGTTCATCCCATCTTCACACCAGTAATAGTCATACTTAGCTATAAGACCAAAGCAAGGCAGCTAGGTGGAACAATGATTAGAGTGCTGGGCTTGGGTTCAGGAAGATGCCTTTACCTGAGTTCAAAGCTGGCCACAGACACTTACTAGCTGGGTGACCTTGGGCGAGTCACTTAACTCTGTTTGCCTCAGTTCCTCACAAGTCAAATGAAGTGGAGAAAGAATAAACTGCTCCAGTTTCTTTGCCAAGAAAATCCCAAATGGGGTCACAAAGAGTCAGACCTGACTGAAAAACAAAACAAAACTCATCAGCCACTGAAGACTAAAGAGTAAGAGAAAAAGTTTTGGGGAAAATAAATTTCTATAAACTGGTCTAGAGGATTAGAGCTGATGAATGAAGGAGTGAATGATAACATACATTTCTACTGGTTTATTAAGAACTATAAGAACATACCCTTTTAGTGCCTCCGAACCCTATGTGAGAGAATATATAAAGTAACAAGTCAAGTAGGAGACTAAGGCATTGGGGTGATATAGTGTGCTTAATGAATAATGCCATATACTTCATAGCCCTCTCACCTTGTAAATCACATATGGGCTACCCATTGAATAGCCTCTCTTAAATCTTCTCCAGTGGTAAATTCAGGAGGGGCCCTTTCCCTAAATGAACTAGGTTAAAATATATATAGTTTCAGAAACTGTATAAATTAAGTTTTCTCTATTTTGAAAAATCTCAGTTTAGGCAGCATAGATAACTATCAAAACTACACCAGAATGCTCATCTCTTCCCACCTGAAATACGGAATACCAGATAGCCAGAATCAGCCATAGGGCAATTGCAGTGAACTCATGCCCACTGGATTTTCCCAATGAAGTTCTCCATCTTGGATGGAAGAACATTTCCTCACACTGATATGTGTGAAATATGTAGATTCCTTTTATTAACATACATTTCCCAGGTATTGTGCTTATATTCTTCTTATATATATAACATCAGAAGACATATGTATATTATATATATATATATTTTTCTTATATATGCAACAACAGCTTCAGTAGCCACTGTTGTAGAGACTATGGATACTGTTATTTTTTCTTAATAAATTCTAGAGAGTTACAGATGAACCATCATCTGATAGGAGTTTGTATAGAGCCTGGCAACTTACAGACAGAGAGGTAAAGAGAAAAGAGACCAAGAGAACTTCTTTCCTGAAAGAACTAGCTTTAATTCTAATCTTTCAAAGAAATATAATGAAGATATTTCTTGAGAAGAGACTGTACTTGCTCCTAGTGGAGCTGAATGATGGGACTTTGTTTCCAGAATTCAGAAGTCAGAAATAGTGATGATAATTAAGGTTGAATCAGACTATGGTCTCATAGTTGATATGTCGTAAATAATTATTTATGTCTTGTTGGTAGAGAGTGTCTCCTTATTTCAGAATTCTTTATATAAATGAAATCAAGGTTCCAGGCCCAAGCCAGTCCCTACCCCTATTTTTAAACTGTTAATGAATTGTATAATCAATGACTTCAATGTTTATTTAAACCTAAGATATTAAAGTGTGCAATATATGGAAAGATATGAATAAAATTTTATGGGAAAAAAGACTTGTCCAGTTTACCTAATAAATGATAATTACTTTTAGTTTGGAGTTCAGAGCAAATTAAAGTAATGAGAGAGATGCTGTAATTTTTGCTAATTTCTGAGAAATTATTAAACTTATTCCTTGATTATTTTAGTACCTGGGGTGAGAATCAATTTAGTAATGCATGAAGCAGTAGGAAAAAAGAGGGGCAATGAGCCTACCTAGGTTACCTATCAGGTAGTTGATTCTCAGCCTTGCTAAATATATAAATACTTATTTTTTCAGAGGTATTTGAAGTTTTCATTAAATTGTAGTTTTCAAATACCATTAGTTTGTAGTCTCCAAAAATCATTAGGTCATAACAATTCTGTTTAGCCCAAAGAATCAACCTAGCCTATGATTACCAAAGCTCTCCCATTTACTTACATGAGGTGATTTAATAGGTTCAAATCTCCCCCACAGCTGCTTAAAAGTCCTCATTTTGCCAAATTGCCTAAAATTTGATCAGTTGGAGATTCATTTGGATTTGTTTTCTTTTTAAATGCATTTATCCCATGGTGTTAAACTACTATGCTTTGTTCACACCTTAATGTGAATTATTTTAATCAGACTGATTTCCTGCCAACATAATACTAAAGGAATGGGAGTTTTGAGGTGGAGAAGAGTTCAGGTCAAGGTAATTTGGGAATATGAGGTCTTTGGGGAAAAAAAGCAGTTGGGAATTTTATGTAGCCAGGAGATAGGGTGTTACTTTTAGTTTTGCCAAGAATCTGTTCTTATGTTGCTTCTCCTGAATAGTCTTCTATATTATTTCTTGTCAATACTCTCTGCTTCTCTGCCTCTGTCTCTCTGTCTCTCTATCTCTCTGACTCTGTCTCTCTGTCTCTATCTGTTTGTCCGTCTGTCTCTCTCCTCTTTCTCTCCTTTTCCTCCTCCATTTTTCTGTTTTTGTCTTTGTCTTTGTCTGTCTCTTCCCCCCACCAACCCCCCACCCCTGATTTAATGATTATAGGCAGTTATTAGTGAGGAACTTCCTTTACTGATACAGTCTAGAAGCTTTATCTACAACTTATTGTTATCTAGCTGGTATTGTGGATAGATTGCTGGACCTAAAGTAAGGAAGAACTCAGTTCAAATCTAGCCCCAGATATTTACTAGTTGTGTGACCCTGAGCAAGTCACTTAAACTCTCTCTGCTTCAGTTTCCATAATAGCACTTATCTCAAAGGGTTGATGTGAGGATAAAATGAGACATTTGTAAAGTACTTTTCAAATCTTAAAGTGCTATTATTATAGTCTTATAGAGTTGGCTGGGGCAAAGGTATGTGACTTATTTCTCCAGGATGATCAAGCTAGAATGATAACCAGGTCTTTTTGACTTCGAGGTCAGCTCCCTAGCCACTCTTCCAGTCACAAGATGACATGCAGCCCATGCTTATCTCTTACCCTGGATTATCACCTTGAACATCATAAATATCTGTCTCCTACCCCAGCCTCCCTGCCTCTAGCCTCAGTATCTTTGGTCCATTTCACATCAAAGACTCATAAAAGTAAGTAGGATTCTCTAGAGTATAACCAATCAAACTATACAAACCCATTTGAAATAAGTGGTACCTTAACAGATCAAACGATGTCTCAACCAATTAATCAAAGGTTTTAGATTAAGTGGGTAAAACCCTTGACCCACTGATAGACTGCTGCAAAGGAAGCATGTTTAGTATGCTTGGTCATGGGCTAGAGGTTGTCCATAAAATTCCAAGCTAGTTCTGGCCAGAGAGATGTGAGTGAGATTGAAAAGGACATTAACCAGGAGAGAGCATTCCAATTAATCCTCAGAGGAAGAACCATTTGAGAACAGGGAAAATCAGAGTACCTCCTTATGGATTGTAGCTGAGGTTTCCTCCCTCCATCTTCCTTGTCAGGAAGAAGAGTTTGTGAGCCTCAAGGGCTCCAGAGGATTTTCATTTCCATTGGTGACCCAGTGTGATTCCCTGAAACAGTAGAGTCTGGCAGTAGATGCAGACACATCAGGAGGTGAGAATAGACTGGATGTGATGGGAAGGCAGATGAATGATTCTCTAAGGGACATAGAAGACAAGTGACACCATAACCAAAAGGAAATTTATGAATACCTCACAAATGGGAGAAAAAGACATCCAGCAATCAGAAACAGCAAGTTGCCCCTTTGCCATAAATACTCTCTAAGCTTGATCTCACTTTCCCCTGGATTCTACATGCATTGGTGGGAGAATGTCATAGATTTGGGGGGGGGATGTTTTGTACTATTATATTAACACTGTTTGTACTATTCCACCTCAGTAAACACCCCTGTATTAAAGCTAGGTGGCACAGTGATTAGAGTGCTGGGCTTTGTATCTAGAAGACCTGAGTTCAAATTCTTAGACACTGATTAGTTTTGTGACCCTGGGCTTCTTTATCTGCCTCAGTTTTCTCATCTCTAAGGAGAGGGTAATAATAACACCTATCTTCCTGGGTTGTTGTGAGGATGAAATCAGATAATATTTGTAAATCTCTTTGTAAACCTTAAAGCTCTATGGAAAGGTTAACATAACTTTGACCACATTACTCATTCACTGATTAAAGAAGCCTTTATTAATCACCTACTCTATTCCAGTATGTCAGGCACTAAAAGTTTGTGTGTGTATGTATCTACTTACCCAATGACATCAATAACATGACCTCAGTGTCTTGGGGTACTGAGAAGTTAAAATTACTTGCTTTTATTCACACTGCTGTATATCAGAGGCAGGATTTGACCTAGGTCTCCTTGGTTTTATGGCTGATTTGCAATCCATTCCAATACACTGTATCTAAGATACAATATGGCAGTCTATACCCTGAAGGAGACTGGAGTTGGGGAAGAGATTGAGCATGAATAGATAACATAGAAATAATGCAAGGTAGGAAGTGATGGAGGCTAAAGAGAAATCCAGCAGTGTACTCTAGAGCAAGTTGAGAAGGGACAGATCCTGTTCAGCTGGGTAAATCAAGGTGATATATATATATATATATATATATATATATATATATATATATATATATATATATACATGTATACACATATATATATATTTTTTAATGATGAGAGGATCATATATATTAGAGATAGGAAACAGGGAAACTAAATGACTTTTTGACTGAACAAGTCCATCAGAGGTAGGATTTGAAACCAGGTTGTTTAAATCCCCATTCAGCACTCTTCCCACTGTATCAAGATGCCTCTTTTAAAAATGGTTTATTTTTAACATTCATTTCTTAAATTTTGAGTTTCAAATTCACTCCCTCTCTCCTGCCCTTCCTCACCCATTGATAAGGCAAGCAATATGATATCAATTATATATTGGAAGTTGTACAAAACACATTTCCACAGTAGCTGTATTGCAAAAAAGCAAGAAAAATAAAGTGAAAAAGAAAAGAAAGAAAATGAACGTATACTTTAATTTTTGACTCAGAGTCCATCAATTCTCCCTTTGCAGGTGGATAGCATCCAAAATTACTCTTGAGCTAAGTCCAGAAAGATTCCAAAAGGTAGAACCAAAGAAGGAGTAGATTCTAGGCATATGCTCCCTTTCCAGAATGCACAGAGGCAGGATAGAGCTGTGCTGGATAGAGCCTGGAACAGCTCATGATAAATAATTAATCTGGAGTGAGAGATTATTCTCTAAAGTAGACCTGGTTGAGAATTGCCTGACTCTTTGGAAACCATTTATATAAAAAGCATCTGAAACATTCAAGACCTCCTAAATGGTAGATTTGCAACCTGTCATCAGAAAAGGGTAGCATCTTCCAGTAGCCCTTCCAACCATGCTTCTCTCCTTCCTGTGCTTCCTTGGGCAGAGGTAGCCCAGGGTCAAACCTTCTCACCCATCTTAAATGGCAGCAGCAGCAGCAGATGGGGCTGCCTGACATTACTCTTGTTTATTCCTACATAAGCAAGAGACAGTTCTCTTTCTCTCCCTCCCCTCCCTTCTTTTCTGGAGATGCCCCCCTATTCTAGGAAGAGGGCCAAATCAGAGCCTGAGTATTCCAGCAAGAAACATCTGGTGGGTCAAAGGCACTCAACAAGCTTTGTTTCTGCAATTACCTGTTTTTTTCTCCTCCCCCTTGGATTCCACATAAGGCAAACTGGTGTTTCTTTGAAAACAGCTGAGAACACCAGATGGAGGGGGTGGTGGAGGCACAGTGGAAGGCAGGAAGGGGACAGGCAGGGGCTGTGGAGAAGGGAGGAAACTGTACCAACAGCATATGATGTAGGGCAAATGCCAGAGGTGTCATGGGAGACAAAAAGGGAAAAATGAGATGATTAAAACAAACAAAAAAACAAAAAAACTAACCACCATATGTGTGCCTGCACATACATGGAGTCTTTGACATACCATTAAAATAGAGAAAGCAACGTTTTTTTGGTTTCCATGGCAACAAGGCCTATTGCTGCTTCAGCCCAAAACCTAACAGAGAAAAAAGGCATTTGCCCGTTAAGGAGACTGATGAATTGGGAGATAATTATACAGCATTCCGCCACCACTAAACAGACACAAATACACTCCCAAAAATATTTTAAAGAGCACTGGTTGTCACGGATCCTACAAAGCTGTGGGGTGGGAGGGGAAAGAAGGTAACTGGGATGATTTCTGGGAATGGACAGGAAGGGGATGATACATAGGCTTGTGAGCCAGTGTTGGTGAGGAGAAATGAGCTGGAAGCCAAGCCAAGCCCGACCCGCCTGCAAGTCCTGACCCCTAGAACTCCAAGCATCAGCACCTGGTGGCCATTGTTGGGGAAAGAACTCATTCTATCCATGTCTTAAGGCAGGGTGGGAATGGAGAGGAAGTTAGGGCAGCCAGAGTTATCCAAGAACCCAAGACTATTCCTTCCCACTCAGAAAAGTAGATGGGCTCCAACCATCCTGGAGCCTTTGGGAAAAGAGAAGTGAGCAGGGATCAATGGCTCTAGTTCCAGTTCTTTTCCTCCTTGAGTTGCAGATCACCTGCTTCCTTCCAAAACTGTATCCAGCCCTCAGTGGAGAATAGATTGATTCAAAATGGCTCTCGGGAGATGTCTTTAGGGGAAATAAAGGCTTTTCTTTTTTTTTTCCTATAACAAGTCTTTCTGTGGGAAGGGGAGAGGGAATGAATAGAACTGACTTAAGAGAGTCAGGAAGATTTGAGTTAAAATCTGGACCCAGATAATTTCTAGTAGTGTGACCCTAGGTAAGTCACTTAATCTCTGTCTGCTTTAGTTTCTTTTCCCATAAAATGAGGATAATAATAGCACATCCCTCACAACAAATGTGATAATACTTATAAAGCGCTTTGTAAACCAGAAAGTGATATGTAAATGTCATCATACGCATTTTTTTATGTTACATAATCATTACTACTATATTTCTATATATGTACACTTCTTTCGCATCTTCCACAGTGCCTAGCATGGTGTTAGGTATAGAACAGTCACTCAGTAGATGCCTGAGTGAATGAATCAGGAGTCACAAGTCACCACGTACCCTTCTTCCCTCTTGTTGCTGTTCCTCGGGCACCTCTGTTGCTAATGAAATATGAACAGCTACCGAAAGGGCAACTTTGTTCACCAGTGGGTGGGCACTAAAGAGTGAAAGAAGACCTTTGAAGCTTCAGTTCAGTGAAACATGGCCATCACACTGTGATTTAGCCTAGCAAGATGGGGATTTTTTATTAACCTTTAAATTTTTTTTTTCTTTTGTGGATACTCACCAAGAATTTTCTGCACGTTGGGTTAATACAGATGAATTGTCCGATGCAAGCATGGCATTTTAGGCGTCTATTATTTGTAAAAACAATTTACAGAAAATCTGAGGAAAAGAAGAATTTTTAAATTGGAAAAGAAACACTCAGGCTTGTACAAAATTATGTCACCAGGGTACTCAGGCAATAAGAGAGTCACAAATCAAAAGACTATGGCATATTAAGGGAGACCTTTCTCTCAACCGAAGAATGGATGCCTTTAGGATAGACACTTTAAGACTTCTGTCGGGACACTTGTTCTTTCTCGATTTTATTCTGTTCCTTTGACACTGTATTTTGGGGATGGGGAAAGGCTGTTGAACAAGGTCCCCACTGCTAAATGGAGCATAAATGATCCATCACCAGGTCATATGCTGTCTGGAAGGAATGAGGCCACATGAGAATAGATGAAAAATGAGATTTGCTTCAAAGTAAGTTCTACCCAAAGGAAAGCATTATTATTATTATTATTATTTTTTTGCAAAGCTCTCAGATAGAGGGCTGTGGGAAAAGCACTGTATTTTCAGTTAGAAAAATTAAACCTGGCCCTGATCCTATTTAAGTGACCTTGGCCTCAGTTTCTTTATCTGTAAAATGAGGGTGTTCAATTAGGTGATTTCTGAAGTTTCTTCTACTTCTATGATTATAGGATTGGTGGGAGAAGGGACAGGTAGGTAGGGAAGCCATCTGGCTGACTAGGTTACAGGAGAAGCAATTTGTATTTAAATGTTCAAACAAAAATATAATGCAAGCTATTTGCATCTAAAACTTGCCTAAATCCAATAAATAATTTTTCCTATATTCTGACATTTAGAATTAAGGTCATAAGACTCATTTCCCACTCTCAGTGGTATAAGGTGCTATGAGACAGGGGGAAATGGCATTCTTGGACTTCAGTGAGAAACTCAAGTGATGGCTAAAGAAAGGTGTACAGTAGCTTCAGCTAATACCCAGAAAGAGTAGGTTAGAACTCTCGTATGTAACACAGAAGAGAAAAGTAGAGAGAGATGTCAGTCTGTCAGTGACCAGGCATTTATTGAGTGCTTACTTATGTGATAGGCACTGGGCAAGCAAAACATGGAGATAATCCCTGCCTTAAAGGAATTTATATTCTAATGGTGGAATACAACACATAAAAGAGGAGTTGCAATGATGGCAGAGATTGGGTGATGCAGTTGCCATGGATCCTTTTATTTTTAAAAATGTTTTATGAATGCACTTAAGAAATAAAACAATTACTTCCCAATAACCTGCCTCCAGTAACATGCAACATTTTGATGGCCTGCTACTTCTCTACTAAGAGGAAGGAAGTATGTTCCATTATAAGCCATAGTTGATTATTGCCTCTGATCTGAAATTTTTTTTTTTTGGCTTGTAGGGTTACTTTCTATTGTACTATTGAAGTCATTATGCATCATATAATAATATTATTCTCTTGGTTCTACTTTTTTTGGCAGTAGTTCATAAAAGCCTTCCCACACTTCTTTGAATTTTTCATATTCAATTCTATATGGATAATATGGCATTACATTCATAGGAGACAATTTATTTAATCATTCCCTAAACAATGACCATGTAGGTTGTTTTCATTTTTTTTGATTCCTCAAAAATATTACTATTTTTTGACATATGTGAAATTTTTGTTTCTGTCACTGACTTCTTTAGGGCCTATGTTCAGCAGTAGTATTGCTGGGTCAAAGAATATGAAGAGTTCAACTTTTCTCATATAATTTATTGGCTTCTCCAATGGTTGATCCAATCACAGTTCCACCAATAATATATCGATGTGCCTGTCTCTCCACCTTCCTCCTGTATTGATTTCCTGTCTTATCATGTTTGCCAGTTTGATGGGTGGGATAGTTTTAAATTTATATTTCCCTTATTATTGTTGTAGCATTTTTCATATGGTTGTAAATTTACAAAGTTATCAAATTTTTAAATAAGAATCCCCTTTTTGGCTGCTGAGCAAGAAGAACTGACCTACAAAAGGAGGTAATGTTCTCTTTGTTTCTTCCTTTCAGTCTGTGAAGGATGTGGACTGTTTCCAGCCACGTCTTGATTATTGGGTGGGGGTACCCTGCCCCCCACACAGTCTCTGGGTCACTAGGAACACATCCCCTCCTTTTGGATAAGCCTCTTTTTTTTTTTTTTGCTTATGGGCCATATTTGTTCTTGATTATATCTGTGATAGCTATAGCCAGGACCAGTAATGTGCTTGTGAATTCTGAAAGGTTTGAAGGTCTTGGTACATCTGAGAGTATAGCCATATCACCAGAATGCCAGTGGCTGACATCAGGAAAAGCTTCTGTCCAATAGAGACTGACTGCTGACATGAAGAGGATTATTCCAAACCTAGTCATTTTATCAGGGACTTTGGACTTTGGAACTATTTATAAGTTAAGTTACAGAATCATAGAATATAATCTCATAATATACTCTAGGATTTTTCATTGCTTGGTATTTCTGAGTAGAACAAATTACTTGTCCCATACCTGAATCATATACTACAATAGACTTTTTTATTTTCTTTTTAAAACTTTCTCCTTCTCTGGGGAAACCATAGATTTGTGAGCCAGAAGCAAAATCATGCCTGGGGTGGGGGAATTAAATCAATATATGTGAGAAAATGGAGTTCCTTCTCACTGGACAGTGTAACTAGAACTGAAACTGGGCCAAAACCCAAACTGTCTGAGTTCATCGTGTGTGCTTCAGCCCCTGTGGGCTTCACTGAGTGATTTCATAGTTTCTAAAAGCTAGACTTTTAAGAAAATGTTATTCATATGCTTTTATATCTTATGAAATGGAAAATATCACTTAGTAATGCAAATTTGGGTCAATTCCCTAAAGAATCTGGATATTGGACTTCTTTCAGAGATGCTCAATAAAAAGTTTTTTTCTTTCTTGTTTTTGCAATTGATAGTTCCTTTTCTTATTATAGCTGTATTAAATTTGTCTATTCAATTTTTTAATTGTTTATGGTTTATATTATCTTTTTGTTTTTTGTAATTCTTCCATTCCTTATGCAGATACAAATTCTCTTGTTATGAAAGTTAGCACTTTTCATTCTTCTCCAAAATTTTTATAATATGATTTTTAAAAATTTAGGTAGCATATCCAATTATAGCTTATTGTTGCATGTAGCATAAAAGGTTGATCAAAACCCATTTTCTATCAAACTGCTTTTCAGTTTTCTCTAGCAATTGTTTAATAGGGAAGCCTTTCTCCTACATATTATTTCCTTAAATTTATAAAGCACTGTGGTACTATGTTCTTTTGCTTTTACATATTTCTTATCTTGAATATTTCATTAATCTAGTTTCTATTTTTAATCAATACTAAATAATTTTTGATAGCATTGCTTTATTTTTTTATTTCATTTTTACTTTGAACTTAAACACAAAAAGAGAACAGAACACAAAAAGGACTACATATAAAAATACAACCTCCATTTCATATCACTTTAAAATTGTATAATGTTATTATGGTAATACCAATATGGTAATAAATACCATTTTCAAAACTGTCCTGTTTATCTTTATTTCCTTCTGAATGTCCTTGTATTCTTTTCTTTTCTATACATTAAAAAATGTTTCAGTGCCCTCTCCTGTCATTAGTATTGCTAAAGCATCCTCTTCCAAATCCACTCCAACTAAAAAACAAAGAGAAAGAAAAAGAAACGTTGCAATAAATAAGCACAGTCAAGCAAAGTTAATCCACATGGTATCCATGTCCAAATTTACATGTTTCTTTCTGCATCTTGAGATCATCACTTAAAAAAAAAACAGCCTTACCTTCTCTCTTGGAGTCTTTTCCAAGGCAGAAGAATAGTAATAACTAGGTAATGAGAGTGAAGTAATTGACCCAGGGTCATACAGCTAGGAAGTGTCAACAGTAAGATTTGAACCCAGGACCTCCAATCTCTGTACCTGGATCTCAAACTATTGAGCCACATAGCTGCCCCTGAGATTATTGCTCTTCTGTTAAAAGATTATAAATCCTCTGGAGACATGACCATTAGATTGATCAGAGTTCTTAAGTCTTTCAAGTTTTTTTTGTTTGCTTATTTTGTTTTTAACAGGGTCATACAAATAAGTTTTTCTCTTCATTCTAGTTAAGTCACTTTGGGTCAGTTTATATATTATCCAGAATTCATTGCTCTAATCTCTTTTGTCATTTCACATAGTCAAATGATATTCTGTTAGGTTCATATAACATAGCTTGTATGGCTATTCTCCCAATTGATGGTCATCTCTGTAGATTCTAGATTTTTCTTTTTTCCTTTTCTATTTAATCCCCCTTCAAGGTTTGTTTTGCTTGAGAATAGTCCTTTCTCTTTATTGCTTTCTCTCTCAATATTTTTCTTCTCCATTTCTTACCTTTTCCTTAATGACTTTGACATTTGCTTAAAATTTAATATTTTCAATTATAATTTTATTTTCTTTCCTTCCTACCTCCTCCTCCTACAAAAAGAAAACCCATGTAATGTATATTTATAGTACATATGTATACATATATGTACATATGTTTATATATACATATACACTATAAATGTTTATATATGTGTATATATATATATATCTGTGTATTTACATATATATAGACACACACACATAAAAGCTACTTTGAAAGCCTTAAGAACTGTGATAAATGGAATGACCAATCATGATTCTAGAGGGACAATGATGAATCATGCTGCTTACCTCCTCCTAGACAGATGATGGACATAGTGGAGAGGGGAAAATAAGACATATTTTTGTGACATAACCAATGTGGAAACTTGTTTGCGTGAATATATTCAGATATTTTAAACAAATTTTCATGTTGGCTATGTCCCTAACATATGTTTTATCTTGACTTTTGAGTCTATTACTTATATGTGAGGGGGTAAATAACATGATTCATCATGGTTGATAATGGAATCTGGAAACAATGTTGGTCTTTCCATTGATCAGAGTTCTTAAGGCTTTTGAAATAATTTATCTTTATAATGTTTTTATTATATAAACTGTTCTCCTACATCTGTTCACTTCATTCTGCATCAGTTTGTATCAGTTTCTCTGGAATTTCCCCTTTCATCATTTTTTATGCCACAATAGTATTCTGTAACATTCGTGGGATAACTATTATCTAGTCAGCTATTTCTCAGTTGATGGGTGTTGCCTTTTTACAGTCCTTTTTTACCACAAAAGAGCTGTAATTAATCCTCTTGTACACATGGGTACTTTTCTTCTTTCTTGGATCTTTTTGGAGCATAAAGAGATCTCCTATTGCTGGTTCAAGGAGATATGCACTTTAGTAAACTTTGGGGATGATTCCAAATTACTTCTCAGGATGATTGGACCAATTCACAGTTCTGATAGTGAGTTAATGTGCTTGTCTTCCCACAGCACTTATCATTTCCTCTTTTTTTGTCATATTCCCCAATCTGATTGGGATGAGATAGGATTTTGTACTTGCTTTGCTTTTCATTTCTCTAATTATTAGTGATTTGGAGTGGATTTATTTGTATGTCTATTGATAACTTTATTTATTCCACTGAATATTGTTTGCTCATATCCTTTAATATGAGTTTTAAAAATTTGAATCAGTTCCTTATCTCACTTAGAAGTTGCTTATAAGAGATAATTCAAAAAAATTTCCCCTGACATCTCTTTTTCTTCTAATTTTAGTTGCATTGTTTTCATTTGTTCAAATTTTTTAAAAAATTATGTAACCAAAATTTTCCATTTTATCTTCTGTGGTGCTTCCCAAAAATCCTAAAGGAAATTTCTTACTTGATCCTCTAATTTATAATGTTAACCTTTGTTTAAGTCATGCATTCATTTGGATATCCTAATATAAAATGTGAAATCCTTTTCTAAACTTAATTTCTGCTAGACTGTTTTCCAAGTGGTTTTTGTTGAGTTGTGAATTCATAGCCCAGTAGCTGAGGCCTTTTTGTTTAGCAAATACCAGGCCACTATTTTTGTTTACTTCTATGGGCAACGGCTTCGACAACGACTTCTATTTGGCAACGGCCAAACCTTGTGAGGGTAGCCATCGGGTCGTCGACCCCTGGTGAACCAGGGCTTTGCTTACCCAGCATGTGAAGACTGCTTCAGCGGAACAGACGGAAGAAACCAATAAGAAGGTTCAACGGCTGAGAGGGCGATGCAGCAAAGCACTGTGGAGTGTTTAGGGTGTGTTGGAGGACAAAGGACAACATGGCCATCCAATGCAGCTGAGGAAGTCTCCAGACGTAACAATTTTTCGTGCCAATGGACCCAGGCTTCCAACGCCGAGAGAGTGGGACTGTCTCTGTGCATCGACTTTTCCACTTAAATCTCTTTTACGCACAAATATCTTTGTGCACACTCATCTATCCTAACCCCGCCCACCCTCTTCAAGACCTGCAGCGATGGGGGAGTGACGATGCAACAGGTGGAGGTGTGAATTTTAAAAGTCTCCATCTTGGTATAGCACCCAAAAATTGTGCACACCCACACTACACGGGCATGTGCTAGTCAATGACAAATCAAAAATAACTAACTGCCCACCTGGGCTGTCCTAAGCCAAGCTAGAGCCAACCATTGGCACTTGTGAGACACAGGAAGTGAGGTAGGGAACAGCCTCTGAAATTCGCTCACTTCCTGTGGAGAGAGCTAGACGGGAGTTGGTGTTAGAAGCTTGGACAGGGAGGACGCCCGCAGAGAGCTTCCCTTCAGATCACTCATGTGAGTTAAGGACTGATTCTTTCCACCTTGGCCTTGGGCCTAAAACTCCCTCTGCCTTGGTCAGAGGTTGAGTAGCCCTTTTCCCTTTTCCCTTTTCTTCTCTTTCCTTCTCTTCCTCTCCTTCCCCTACTCCCATTGTGATTAAACCTCCATAAACTCCATTCTGACTTGAGTGTTTCATTTTAGGAATTTCATAAGTAAATTCCTTGGTGGCCATTGTTCAATATTACAACAATCTTAAAAAGGTGAAATTTTCACCATTACAGAGGTGACCACTGGCAGTTGTAGTCACGATCCAGTGGTCGCTCGGCCCTGTGGGCAGCAGGGATGTTCGGCAGCATCCTGGGCGACTGAGCAGCCCTCTCTAGGACAGCACTGCTCACCCTAATCAAGGGAGGGGACTAGAAAAGGTGTCCCAAACATTGCCTGCCCTACAAACACCCGGTCAGCACACCGTGACTGGCGGGTCATCCCCTTTAAGCTGTTAAAATCAAAGAAAAACTACAAAGAAACTCCTACTAGGAGCATGGAACATCAGGACATTACTTGATAGAGAGAATACCCCAAGACCCGAGAAAAGAACAGCTCTAATCGGTAAAGAACTGGCGCGATATAACAGTGACATCGCAGCCTTAATCGAAACACGCTTACCAGAAGAGGGATCACTCAGCGAATACACCACTGGATACACCTTCTTCTGGAAAGGTAGAGCCTCAAATGAAGACAGAATCCACAGTGTTGGCCTGGCCATCAAGACCAGTTTTCTCAAACAGCTGCCAGACTTGCCTGTGGGCATCAGCGAGAGGCTCAGGAAGATCTGTTTGCCTCTCAGCAAAGACCAGTATGCCACAATCATCAGCGCATATGCCCCAACACTGACCAGCACAGAGGAGACCATCGAGCAGTTCTACTCTGATCTGAGTGCCGTCCTGCACTCAGTGCTCACCAATGACAAGCTGATACTACTGGGAGATTTCAATGCCTGCGTTGGCCAGGACCATGAAAGATGGAAAGGAGTGCTCAGCAAACATGACGTGGGCAAAATGAACAACAACGGCCTACTGCTACTCAGCAAATACTCAGAGTTCGAACTCACCATCACAAACACTGTGTTCAGAATGGTGAACAAATATAAAACAACGTGGATGCACCCAAGATCAAAACAGTGGCATCTCATTGACCACATCATTGTACGCCGGCGAGACATCCAGGATGTAAAGATCACCAGAGCCATGAGAGGAGCTGAATGCTGGACAGACCACCGATTGGTTAGAGTGACTCTTCAAATGTGCATTGAGCCTCGCCATCCAAAACCTGCCCAGACAGTTCGCGCATTTTACAACTAGAGATGGAGATCCATCTTATTTGTAAACATTCCAGTCCTGCCTGGACAACAAGCTGTCTGCCAAGGGTCCACTCACTGGAAGCTCAATCGAGAAATGGAACCAGTTCAGAGACGCAGTGAAGGAAACATCAAAGGCAGTCCTAGGCCCAAAACAATGCAATCACCAGGACTGGTTCCACGAGAACAACACTGCTATTGAAGACCTATTGAGCAAGAAGAACAAAGCCTATATGGAGTGGCAAAATAACCCAAACTCTGCTCCTAAAATGGACAGATTCAAGTCTCTCCAAGCCACGGCGCAGTGTGAGATCAGGAAGATGCAAGACCGATGGTGGGAAAAAAAGGCAGAAGAAATCCAGCAGTTTGCTGATATGAAAAACTACAAACAATTTTTCAGTGCCCTCAAGACTGTCTATGGGCCATCAAAACCCACCACCACTCCCTTGCTATCCTCTGACGGTGACACTCTCATAAAAGATAAACAAGGCATCAGCAACAGGTGGAAAGAACACTTCAGTCAGCTTCTCAACCGACCCTCTTCAGTCGACCAAAGAGCCCTTGACCAGATCCCCCAAAACCTCTCCATTGAACAACTTGATGTCCCTCCTTCAATAGAGGAAGTCCAAAAAGCCATTAAACAAATGAGTGCAGGCAAGGCACCCGGGAAAGATGGGATCCCAACTGAGGTGTACAAGGCCTTAAATGGAAAGGCGCTCCAGGCATTCCACATAGTACTGACCAGCATATGGGAAGAGGAAGACATGCCCCCAGAACTTAGAGATGCCTCCATCATAGCCCTATACAAGAACAAAAGCTCACGAGCAGCCTGTGACAACTACAGAGGCATCTCACTACTCTCCACTGCTGGAAAGATCCTCGCCCGTGTTATACTCAACAGACTCCTGTCATCTGTTTCAGAGCAGAACCTGCCTGAATCACAATGTGGCTTCCGACCAGATTGCAGCACCATCAACATGGTCTTCACGGTGAGGCAAATGCAGGAAAAATGCCTTGAGCAGAACCTGAGTCTCTACATTGTCTTCATAGACCCAACAAAGGCGTTTGATACAGTGAACAGGGACGCATTGTGGGTGATCCTCAGCAAGCTCGGTTGCCCAGCAAAATTCGTCAAACTGATCCAGCTCTTTCATGTCGACATGACAGGGGAAGTCCTATCTGGTGGAGAGACTTCCGATTGCTTCAACATCTCCAATGGCATGAAACAAGGCTGTGTCCTCACTCCGGTACTATTCAACCTATTTTTCACCCAATTATTATGACATGCTGTGATGGATCTAGACCTGGGCATCTACATCAAATACCAACTGGATGGCTCACTATTCGACCTTCGCCGCATGCCTGCAAACACAAAGACAACAGAGAGACTCATCCTGGATGCTCTCTTTGCAGATGACTGTGCTCTCATGGCCCACCAAGAAAATCATCTCCAAACCATTGTGGACAGGTTCTCTACAGCAACAAAACTGTTTGGCCTGACTATCAGCCTCAGCAAAACAGAGGTGCTGTTCCAACCTGCACCAGGGAGGCCAACTAACCAGCCATACATTACAATCGACAGCACGCAGCTTTCTAATGTCAATACTTTCAAGTATCTGGGCAGCACCATCGCCAACGACGGGTCCCTAGACCACGATATTAATGCCAGGATCCAAAAGGCCAGCCAGGCACTCGGGCGGCTGCTCTGCAAAGTCCTCCAACACAGCGGTGTAAGCACTGTGATGAAGCTCAAAGTGTCTAACGCAGTGGTCCTCAGCTCGCTCCTGTACGGCTGTGAGACATGGACACTGTACTGGAAGCCCATGAAACAGCTGGAGCAATTCCACCAACGCTCCCTCCGGTCAATCATGAGGATCCGATGGCAGGATTGAATCACCAGCCAGGAAGTCCTCGACAGAGCCAACTCCACCAGCATCGAAGTCATGGTCCTCAAAACCCAGCTACGATGGTCTGGACATGTCATCCGCATGGACCCACAGCAAATACCAACACAGGTATTCTATGGTGAGCTGTCAGCTGGACTCAGGAAACAAGGTCAACCAAAGAAAAGATTCAAGGATCAGCTAAAGTCCAACTTGAAGTGGGCTGGCATGACACCAAAGCAACGAGAACTCGCTGCCTCTGTCAGAAGCAGCTGGCGAACCCACATTCACCATGCCGCCGCCACCTTTGAAGATGAGTGACGTCGACGTCTTGCCGCTGCGCGTGAACGCCGACACCAGGCCACAACCGCACCTCCCATAACAACTGGCGTCCCAGGCCCCATGTGCCACAAACTCTGCGCCTCAGTCTTTGGACTCCAAAGCCACATGAGGGTACACTGTAGATGAAACTGCACAAAGACAATAGTCATTCTCGATCACGAGAGACTACCACTGTATATGGGTTTTATACTTAGTCTGTTCTCCTGATCAAGTTCTCTAACTTTTAACCAGTAGTAATTTTTTATGATTATTACTTTGGA